>NC_045608.1:89862362-89989862 GCF_009762305.2 Zalophus californianus | reverse complement strand
TAAAAACACTCATTCAAAAAGATACATGCAACCCTATGTTCACAGCAGCATTATTTACACTGGCCAAGACATAAACGCAACCTAAGCGTTCACGACGGATGAACAAAGATGCGATACACACGCAAAGGAATACTATTCAGCCATAAAAAAGAGTGAAGTCTTGCCAACTGTGACAATATGGATGAACTTTGAGGGCATTATGTACGCTATGTGAAATGAGTGAGACATAAGAGGATAAATAATGTATGATTTCAATCATCTCTGGAATCTATAAAACAAAACAAACAAAAACAAAAAACTCATAGATGCAGAGAACAGACATGGTCACCAGAGGGAGGGGGCTTGGGGGGGGTGGGTGACATGGGTGAAGGGAGTCACTGTACAGTAATCGCGGTAACTAGATGCACAGCGGTGCTTGCTCTGCAGTATATACCAATGTCAAACTGTAAGGTTGTGCAGCTTAAATGTACAGCGTATATACCAATTTTACCTCAAAGGGGGAGAAAACGTAAGGGAAAAATCTGTGGCAAAACTGGCTACTGAATTAATGAGGAAGAACGGCTAAAATATTGAGTACCACAACACTAATTACAGTGACATTCATATACTGAAGTAATTCTGATAGGAATTTTTTTTTCAGTGCTGTGATAGTAACAGATGAGCAGTAACTTCCATAAAAATGTTTCTGATGTATTGACTTATATCTAATAGCAATTACAACTTTACTTTTTAAAGTCTGCATAGAATAACAAGGAAATATTCATGATGATATGACTGATGATACCACAAGCAGCTGAATTCATTGGCCTCCAATGTGTGTTACACGTGCAAGCTGACTTGCCGTCAGCCCCAGTCTGAAATGCACTCCCACACCTTCCCTCCTGCTAAGTGAAGAAAACTGCATCTTTGTTCAGTTGATATACCTTTCCATTGTGTAATATTCTCAAAAAAATCATGCTTTATATTTTATATCCCAACAAATGCTAACAAAAATGATGCCATCATCGAAAGAAACAAAGTAAGCCTGTAATTTCTGCAAATGGCATCACTATAAAAGTTTTACAGCAATATGCTTCAGACTAAAAACAAACACGTCTTGTTCATTTAAACAAATACACTCAGGCTTTTCTCTTTTTTTAATATTCTATTTCATGACTAAGCACCTTAAAAGGGGGGAGGGAGGATTACGTTTCATAAATACACTAAGTTGTACCTAATTTGCCAGCAGTTACTGAGATTAAAAGTGCTGAGAAGCTAGTAAGCATTCTACGCAAGGCCATCAAAAGATCAGCCACGAAAGAGCATACCTTTACCAAAGAACGATGGAATCGTAGTTCTTCACCAAGAAAGGATGCAAGGAAATTTACAAAATTTGTGGACACAGACTTCTTCTGAATTGTCAAGATTTTGAACAACCACATGACCTAGGGCAAGTCTCTCTGAAACTACATTCACATCTGTGAAAGGTAAGGTTCCCTTTAAAATCCAAAATTCTGTTATTATTCCGCAATAAGCTAATTCTGCAATAAGCTACCTGGTGTTCGGACAAATTAAATATAGCAAGCCACTGACATTTGCAAGGCATATGAACTGAGACCTTTAGAAAGCCCTATAGAATATACCACCCTTCATAAAAGCTGGTAAATTATTTTAAAAAAATTCAGTGACCCCTTTAGTATCTTAGGGATTCTATAAGTACAGTCCAAATTCATTAATAAAGCTACGAATCCTTCCAATAAGGAAAATAAATTAACTCTGCACTCCAACTCGGAACGCCAGGGCTGTAGCGACATCAACCTAAGTCCCCACAACCCAAACGGCGAGGGCGCACGGCGTCCACCAGCACACAGCACGCTGGGCGGCACACGGAGGCTGCGCTGGCGCCGCTCAGCAGAGCCCTCGGACCTTCCCGGTGGGGCACAGAGGGCCGATGGAACGCGGGCGGCGTCTGTGAGAAGGCCCCGGGAGGCGGCGCACAGCCGGTTACAACCCGCGCTGCAGAAGGAAGCCGTTTCCGACTGAAATTCACAAGGCCCACCCCGGGCTTGCAGCGCCTCGGCCTCCCGGGACAGAGCTCACCAGGCCTCGTCCTCAGACCCTGCCGGGGCCTCGGCAGGACTCCTGGCAAGTGCGGTCAGGCGCGGCCGCCGGAAACCGCGCTGTGTGTCTGTGCAGGGACCGTCTGTGAGGGACGCGGGCTGCCTTCAGGGCCCTTCCCTGGGGACCTCTGCGCCCTGAAGAAACTGCTTCCGGGCGCCTGGGTGGCTCCGTCGGTTAGGCGACTGCCTTCGGCTCAGGTCAGGATCCTGGAGTCGCGGGATCGAGTCCCGCCTCGGGCTCCCTGCTCAGCGGGGAGTCTGCTTCTCCCTCTGACCCTGCCCTCTCTCATGTGCTCTCTCTCTCTCACTCTCTCTCATTCTCTCTCTCAAATAAATAAATAAAATCTTTAAAAAAAAAACAAACTGCTTCCCCACAACACGGAGGGTCCCTCCACTGTAACCTCCTACTACACAAAGTAAAATGCTTCCGAAGATTTCCAAATCAAACTTCTCTCATAATAAAAATGAATTAAGGAGTGATATGAATTAGCAGTTCACACTGATATTTCAGATAAATTTTTAAAGACTAATGATTTTCGAACAAACGACATTTTTGTTCAAACTCTGGCGTCTCCCACTAGTAGCACTACCAGGAAGAGAGCCCTCTCTCCAGCATCCAGTAAAGTCTTCTCCTTCACTCAGTGGAGCACTTCCTTCTCCAGCCAGAGGACTCGGTACAAGTTTTTGTTTTTTTTTTAAAGATTTTACTTATTTATTTGAGAGAGACAGAGAGCACGAGAGGGACGAGGGTCCGAGGGCGAAGCCGCCTGCCGCCGGGCGCGGAGCGCGACGCGGGGCTCGACCCCGGGCCTCCGGGGCCCCGAGCCGAGCCGAAGGCGGCCGCGCAGCGGCTGAGGCGCCCCGAGTGCGGCCTCGGCACTCCCTCCGTCTGCTGCGCCGCGAGCACGTGGCGGCGGGCGGGGGCGACCGAATGTGGGAAACGACCGTCTTACCACAGAGCCCTCGGGGCGCAGAACGGGGCCAAAACCCACGTTCGGTGATCGCGGGCGCCCCCCGAGCCCGAGCCCCCGGCCGCCCGGGAAGGCCTGCGCGCCCGCCCGAAGCCGGGAGCGCGACGTCACGCCCGGATCTTCATCTATCCCCAGCTCGAACTTCCAGCTGGGAATGATTACTTTCTTAGACGTTTTTCTCCTTCCTTCCTTATTTTCTTCATCAGCCCCCAACAGCCGAAGCCACCTGACTCATCCGCTCCGGCTTTAAGCACTTCCCGAGAGGCCCCCGAGGCGGAGCAGAGGGAGAACGCGCGCACGGGGCCGTGCCACGACGGGACGGCTGGGCCTGCGCGGCGGCCGACTGGGCAGCTGGGCCCCAGGGTCCCCGGGGCGCGTCCGCGTCGCAGCAGAACGCCCGGAGCAACCGAAATTGCGCCTGATCACTCAGGCATCCGCGGTGTCATGAATGCTGAAGCCCTAAGAGGTCATGGCCTACCGGACAAGGAACAGAGCTCTGCGTATATAAAGAGATCTTCTTTACTCTGACGAGGAGCCCACAGCTTCCCTGAGATGCAGAGAAGATGCCCCATCACGGATGGGGTCACTGGGGCCCTCCTCCAGGTTCAGATGGCGCAGCCCTGCTTCTTTCTTTGGTTTTATAAGGCTATCTTCTATGTATTTTTTTTTTTTCCTGTTTAAGCAAAAGAGAAAACTCAAAAATTCACTGAAGCTTTGAAATACGTTCAGAAACCATTATTACAAGTACTAATAACAAGATAATAAACACTGGGGTAATTATTTGGTTAAAATTTTTCCTCATCTTCAAAATCTGGTAATCATATAAATAATATATTTTTTTAAAAAAACCAAACCATATATTTTTAAGTACTTCATAGCCAGCAATAAGTCTGCCACTTCCTATTTGCTGATAATATATGGCAATCCATATTACTTAATTATAAATATGAAATGAGACAAAGACATTTTGAATGCCGTGAGAATGGAAAAGAAAATTATCAGTTGTAATTAATATGCAAAAAATTGGGGTTTAATTTCAATAAAAACTTTCATATGTATGTTCTGCTGAACCTGCTGTTTCCCATAATCATTTGCTTAATCAGGTAAGCATGGAAAAGGGGGTACAGATATTATTTAGACATTAGCAACTGAAAGCTGCTTTAATACATTTTCACCTAAAAACAAGAATTTTTTAAAAATGCTATGCATACAGATTATGATTTTTTATATTTGTACAACTACAAATTCATGCTCACTTCACCATAAGCCCTGAGAACTGAAAATAGGTGTCATGCTCAGCATCAGAGATGAGGTGGAAAGGCACAGTGACTCAGAAGAATGCACCTGAGCTTGTTACACTAAGAGGCAGGACCATCTATAGGGACACAAAACTCTGTTAGTCTGTAATACCCTTCTCATAGTGTGACTATATTAGACCAACAAAGAAAAAGTCCATCTTAAGAAAGAAAAATTTCAATGAAGACTTTAGTATCTTACATCCATCCATAGTCACTGAGTGTCAATCACCCTCTGAAAAACTAACAGAGAAAGAAAGTCACCAACCATGCCCTCAAGAAATTATCTAGTGGGGAAATAGGGCCTATACCACCTATTTTAAAAGGAAAATAATGTAGAATGAATTAAGTAGTACACTGACCTCGGTGGGAAGATGTGACCATAGAGAATGAAAATGTAGAGCAGGATTTACAGAGACAAAATCTGGACCTTGTTTGAAAGGACAATCCATGCTGACCCATACAGAGGACACGGAGCCATGGCTTCCAGCACCAGGGTGGGTGGGAACAGCACACACAGTGCACTCACATTGTTCATGCTACCTTGACTCAACTCCTCTATCACACTTACTGTACCATACTAGGTCTAGGAAAGCATCCATAAAGCAAGAAAGAACTGGAATTACATTAGAACTCAACGGAACTGACTCTTTCTCTGAAAAGCAGATCTCTATATTGAGATCACATGCTAGAAACAACTCAAAATAAAATGAGATTGACTCCTATGAAACTACTAATATCTGATGGTTTTCAACCTAAGTGTTAACATATATGATTCAATCTTAGGAGGTGCTAACATTTTAGTCAGCATCAAACGAAATCATGATTCTTCTGAAAGGGAATAAAGGATTGGCTGAAATGAAAACCAGTGCTTCGGAAGAACACTAGGATTACTACGGGACCAGTATGTCTCATACGGCACATCACAGGAGAAAATCCTGTCAACACTAAGGATGGGAGAGCCGTAGCACCAGTGGAGAGGCCCTTTGTTTTTTAAGCTCACAACATTATACAAGTGACCCCAGGACCAAGAAATGGGGGGGAAGATCTTAGAGAGTAACCTATGTGAACCCTTGATTTTTCCTATGGGAGCTCTGGAGTGTAATGAAATGTAGACATCTTGTTTCTCATCTGTTAAAATGGTCGATCAAATTTGCTTTGATCCAACTTTATAAAAAGTACTTCAGAAAGATTATAAGTTTCCTGAAAATTGCACAGGAAAAATTTTAATCTTGGACTTTTATAAGCAACTACCAAGACATCATGAATATAAAGAACCTCTCACAAAAAGTCAGTACTGTATAATGAAACTGTATCAAAGTTGGTAATTAAGCATAATTGAAGGCTGCAGTGAACATATAGGCCTTTGTTCTTTTAATTCTGGCACTGACTGGGAATTAAAGATAAGAGCTTAAGGCATATTTTAGTCAGAGTCCAGATGTATAAGCCCCAATGTTCTAAAAGTAATTTAAGTGAAATAAAAGAAGAGAATAGCCAAAAATATTCTAGATGCCTGCCAGGGAGAAACACCTATATTCTGAACATTTAACATATTTGATCGTATTTGGAATCACTTATTCATTGACCTTAAAAAAGGTTAAAACAGAAGATATTCTTATATCCAAGATATGATTGAATTACTAAACTAAAGCGTAGCAAAAAACTAAAGCACAGCAATACAAAAGCAATTCAAACATTCACACTAAAAAAGGTATAGACAGTTCACATCCCCACAGGGTTCAGTTGTGAATTTCTATATGGGAGTAAGAGGAGGCCACAGTATAAAGCAGACGTCATTGTACTAACCCATACATCTCTGGTCTAATAACTCACTGAACTAGCACTAGATGACATAATTATAATGTATGCAGTATTATCATAGTCTTTTGGGTTTCTTTTTTTTTGGGAGCCAGAAGTGGGGGTTAGAAAAATTCCTAACCATACACATATCTACCCTTTATTCACCAATGTTCATAAGAATGTGGTGAAAAACAAGGCCAATCAGAGATGGAATGAATGAAAAGGGACTCATAAAGGACAGGGGCCTCAGGCTGAGACTGGAAACAGAAAATATCTGGACTGGGAAGCAGGAGATGGGATGCTCTCGGAGTGCACACAGCAGGGGCTGGGGGAGAGCAAAAGTATCAAGAAAGGAAGAAAATGGGTTATGGAGTTGGGAAAAGAATGTGTCTAACAAAATCAAATAGACAATTAAAAGCTGATTTGCAGGGTGGCTCTGCAGCATGATTCAGGTGAAGGACACCGGAGCTGGAACAAGGGAAGGGTCCCGGCAGCAAGCCAGGGACGGGAGACAGTGCTCAGCAGTACCTGTTGCTATGACGATGCTAACCCACTGGCCCACACTCTCTACCTGGGACCTGAACTCCACACTGACGGATGCATAATTCCAAGAGCTCTAACTTCACGTGCTTCCTCTTATGGACAGAGTCAAAGGTAACTGCCCCTTGACTCCAGGTTCTTTTCAGCCTGATTCCAACCCAGTTTCCCAGGCTCATTCTAACTCTTCCCATAATCCCTGAGTATTATATGATTTTTGTTTTTAGAAGAGATTGGTGTCCATAATGTGTAGAAAGAAAGGGAAGAGCTACACAACAATACAAAGGAAAGTTTTAGGAGAGGAAACAGTCTTGCATAAGGGTTATTATGGGAGTTGCTGACAAAGGCATCTCATTTATTCACTGGCTTATTCTTGCAGTAAACATTTACTACTACAGTTACTACTGTGTTCCAAAATTCAGATGGTGCTGCTGTTTAAAGATGAAGCAGCCTCTGCTGTCATGCCCCTCAGATTTGGAGCTGACGGGCTGCGGTCAGGACAGAGAGCTAAAACACACATAAAGGCAAATAGAATTCTATCAGGTAGAAGACTCTGATGGAAAGACAGTTGGGTGCTATTCCAGAGAATGTCTGGGAGAGGTGTTATTTTAGGATGGATGGTCTGGAAAGACCTTTTTGCAGGGCTACATTTTAAATGTAATCTGGAGTCAGAGCCTTCCCAGCAGAACACAGTAAGGGGCCCTCTGTGAGGTGTGTGCGAGCCTGGCATGTTCACTTCCCATGTGCCTGGAGTGACCTTGGGCATAGGGCTGGGGGAGAGTGGTATAAGGTGAAGAACTAAAGATCCACAGACTACGCATTGTTTAGGAAATGGTCACCAGTCAGAGTATAATACTCATGTTTTTTAAATGCCCAAGAATTAAATGCAGAGATGAATGCTCAACATGCTGGCTTAAAATTAAAGAATAAAGTTTAGAAAGAGTAGAAAACAATCTTACATTTCCATAACAAATATATATATATATATATATATATGTATCTCATTAACACTTAAAATTCTTCTGCTACCAATGTGAGAATTTCCTTTAAAGTAGTAAATATGGTATTTGATCAACATAACCATGATGTACTAAGAGCAGCACTTATTTCTGACCAAGCTAGAGAGGATGTCTGATATGAAAGGCAAGCAATCCCCACTTCTTTCCCTGCGGAGTACCTACTAACTACGTCTGCTCAGCAAACTTGAGCAGCAAGCAGTCTTCAAAATAAATAATCTTGAGAAACAAAAAGCACCATTAGAAGTAGTACAAGGAAGTACACTAAGTTTTCATACCATAGGGCAAGGACAATTTCTACAAAGTCCCATAATAGGACTTCACGATACTAAACACATTGCCCCAAAACCAAACAGCTGAAGGCATATGTGCTCACAAATACTGACCCTACTTTACAAAAACTCACAATGCAAAACTTCCCTTGAATTATGGAAGCACTGATTTATGTGAGGTGGTTACAACATACTGCTTACATAAAATGGGAATCTGCCCTAAGGGAAAAAAATGATGAGACACGAAGTAACAGTAGTAAATAAAATGCGTACCATGAAGCCCACTGTCTAGAGATGAACTGTAATTCTGGCACTGAGCTTCCCAGCAGTAAACATAAAGAGGAAAACTCAATTATCTATGGGATTTGCTGGTACTTAAAACCAAAATGACAAGCTGTTTCAGAGAGGCACAACCTTTCCTGGAACCATGACCAGAAATAAATTGGCCCTGAGTCTCACAAGGAAGATCGGACATATTTTCACAAGCAGCAACCTGAGAACTAACTTAATAATAAAAATAGGAATTTATAAGGTTTTATAAGGTTCTTAAAACATCCTTAAATGTAAGTCATTACCACAAAAACTAAGACGTCCATTTTATTGGAGGAAGAAAACAAGAGCAAGGCAGTGAAGGAAAGGGGCTCTCTAGCCACAGTGCTACCTAAGGGTACCAGTGACAGCACGTCAGGAAGGGAGAAGAAGGGACATGCATGTAGGACAGTCAACAATCAGACACACGTGCAGAATCCAGACTCTCCACGGAGCTTCTGAATCCTCAGCGGAAGGAGGAGCAGGGCCGCCACAGCTTCGTGGACACTGTGGAGCCTGACAAAGGCATGAGCCTGAGAAGAGCGATTTCCATTCCCTTGGGGATGAGCCATGAGAATTATCTCTAACTAGGTCCAAATACCTCCCCAAAAAGTAAGTTGGAAACTTCAAACAACTATGAGGATCTGAGAACCCGACCTTCTAGACCACTGACCCCTTTGTTAACTTCCACCAGGAAAATTCATCAAGTCAAAGTTAGAAAATACCCATTTCAGTAAGAAACCATTTGGCATGAAGCAATCATAGAACATCTAAATTACCCATTTAACTGAGAAATATTTCCCAGACACTGACAAGATATCTTTCATGGAAAATATATACTTATCTCTGTATGTACCTTAATAAACTGTCAGTTTAAGTCAGTAAAATATAAAAGGAAATTTTCTAAAAATAATAAATAACCTTGGGTTTAGATGAATTGATGTGACTTCTATCTATCTTTCCATGAAGAAGTGATTACTTAGGGCTATATGTCTGTTCAATCCTACTTGTGCACAATAAAACCATGGCAAATGATCACAGGATACTAATTCTACACTGGACACTGTCTGCAGACGGAGAAATGGGAAAAGACAGAAGAAAGAGAGTTCTGAGCTCAGGCAATACTAGAACGTCAAAATATGACAACCTCCCACTCATTAAAGTAAGCGAGCCGAGATGGAAAGAAGACATGTTTTCCTCCATTTGGGCTCAAGAGAGTTATATCTGGTATAAATATATAGTTTTTAAAGCAGAGAAGAGCCCTTAAACACTTTATTTTTCCTAAATAAAGAAAAAAAAATCTGCCAGCCACTAGAGTAAGAGAAGAAATGAGAGGGAGACAATACACAGGGGGTGAGTAACGGTGAGAGCGAGCCTGAGGCCAGCAGACAGAAATGACCTGAGAAGTTTTACAAAATCACTCCACAGAGATCACATGATGCTCATAAACACAGAGTAAAGGATCTCAGTGCATCCATGAGAATATGCTACCCATTTCAGTGGTAGAACAGAAAACAGTGTTTACCATACAGAAATTCACAAGGAATAAACACTGAGGAAGATGATGAACCTTTTTGTTTTGTTTTTTAAGTAGGCTCCATCCCAGTGCCCAGAGTGGAGCCCAACCTGGGGCTTGAACTCAGGACCCTGAGATCAAGACCTGAGCTGAGAACGAGAGTCAGAGGCTTAACCCACTGAATCACTCAGGCGCCCTGATGATGACCCTTTAATAAAGAAAATGCATGCAATTATGACAACTTAGCCAAAGGAACTTATTTCTTTCAAATGGACAATCAAGTGACGATAACTTTAAATAAATGTCATTCAGAGTTTTTATAAAATGTATTATTCTCTCATTTAAAAGTACCCTAAGTTTTTGGGGCACCTGGGTGGCTCAGTAGGTTAAGCTGCTGCCTTCAGCTCAGGTCAAGATCCCAGGGTCCTGGGATCAAGCCTGGCATCTGGCTTCCTGCTCAGCTCAGCAGAGAGTCTTTTCCCCTCTCCCTCTGCTCCTCCCCCCTGCTCATGCTCTCTCTGGCTCACTCTCTCTCAGATAAAAAAAATCCTCAAAAATAAATAAATAAATAAATAAAAGTAACCTAAGTTTCTAATAACCCAAACTACTGCACATGCACATCTATATGCTTTCTCTAGGAATGTCTGCGTTTGGGATACTTTCATGTTTCAAGGAAAAGGGTGATGTTTCCATCTAAACTGAAAAGAACAGTGATGACTTCATATCTAACATATAAACATTTCTGAGAAAAGAGAGAAAGGAAAGGAGACAAGGATGACCCCAAAGTCCTACAGGATGTCCTGTGTGGTCCCAGAGGCTCAGAGCAAAAGAGAAGCAGGTATGAGAGCTGCCAGTACTTCTACCCATAGTTAGTCCTGGTGACACGTGTACACAGAAACATGTGGGGGGAAAGACTTGACTTATCAGTAAGACCAAAGGTGCCATGAAAAGGGAGATGGCTAACCACAAGTACCAAGCATCTAGTAAAAGGGGATATAGCAAGCATCAATTAAAATCTGAAGGAGGCCTGGGGAAAAGCCACTTACCTGAACAAAAGCACTGATCAGCCTGACCCTCCCCCAGGGCCTAAACAACCCCCCATGTGGACAATAATGCACTGGTCTGAACCTTATAACCTGAATAGATGCCTCCAAAATTGATTCACTGAAGAAATACTTTCATTCATTAATAACTTGAAAAAACAGGTACATTTCGGTGGATCATGAAATTATTTAGCTCTTAGACTCTCTGATGCATGGATCCAACTTGAAATCTCTACTGGTATAAGTGGTTGGGGGGAGCATAAGAGCCTTCCTGAGAGGCTCTCAGGGCAGCTAACTTCTACTGGCGCCTGGATACCACAAACTCAGATTCCCAGGGAGCCCCTTCCCCTCCTCCTATTTACAGTCGCTCAAAGCCCAGCTGACTTCCAAACACTAAACCAGGCATTCCATCCCTTTCTATTATAATATGCACCTGGCTTCCACATGAGATAAACTTATATGGCTGTTTCAGTTGTAATTGTGCATAGGCTCGTTTTCTAGATTACTATTAGCAAACTCAAAGAGTCATAAAGATACTTTGGCTTGCTATATTACAAACAGAATTACTTACCTAAAATAGGAAATACTTTAGAATGAACTTGCAAATTAATTGGAGTTTATTATTTTGGAATGTAAATCGAATGTGCCTGTATTTAGTTCTTTATATTTAAGTGTACAAGACTTCAGAAATACAGTGGTGTATTTACTACCTTAAAATAAGTTCATGCAAATTTAGGGACAAAAAAAAAACTTGTTCTTACACAAGCCATCACTTCAGGTGTTCATGAAGTCAAAACATATATATTTGAAATTATCTAGCTTTCTGTTGCTAATGACAATCATGCTGACAAAATTTACTGGTTCATCAAACTATAGTGCAAGTATATGAATTTGCTTGTAATAAATTATCATTTTTGCATATATCAGTCAAAGTACAAGGCCTAAATACTTGCAAACAAAATGCATTATTAATTTAATTGTCACAGCCTATTTGGCTAACTTCTATTACTATTTGCTATAATATGCAATGCATAAGAGGGGAGAATCAAATTTAAAACATAAAAAAGTAAGCTGATTATTTTGCCCTGGAAAAATTAAAATACAGCAAGCTTGCAAAATTATAGCCAAGGCATTAATGTTTTAAATAGGTAAGAAAAAAATGTTTAACTTAATTTAGAGAACAGTTATGCCCAAAGTGACGGTTCAACATGCTGATAAAGAGTTTCTTTGTTTGCTAAAACCATTAAAAGGCATCAATTCCCTTTCCAAGGCAGGGAGGAAGGTGGAATGGGAGCCCTTTGGCACTAACTATGCTAGACTTTGCTACTTGAATGCGACTCTCCCCAGCTCCACGGGTCTACTGGGAAAGGATGCTGCCACAGGGTCCAGACCTTCTGACTATTTCTGTGCAGTGAGACAGGTGTCCTAAATGAGAAGTGTTCTGAAACACAGAGGTCTTAATAGAAACAACAATTCAATGGAAGATGTCCAGTTGAGAGGAACTCAACAGTCTGGACTACGAGGGGGTCAGGACCCAGGAGACGGGGTGTGCCTTCCCACTTGAGGTTCCTTTCCCAATTTTAGAACCAAAACCGTGTCAATGCCAGAGAAAAAGCTTACCACGCCTCAAAGGGAAGAAAGACATGCTATCTCTCTCTTGCCTCTGTGTAGCCTCCCTGAAGGTGTCAGGGGCTGAAACGAGCGGAAACAAGCAAGTGTTCCTGGAGTATACAGAAAAGGTAATGGAAACCAAACAGTACATCTGGAATCTTCAATCTCCTATCATAATATACAGGAGGTGCCTATTGTATGTAAGTGCTTGGAGGATAAAAATATGTATATGGTGGTGAAGTTTTCATTAGTATAAGGTGATATGAACACTTATTTAACCTTTATGAATGTCTAAATAAAAAGCAAAATGACACACACTGAGTTACAGTAGGAAGATATTTTCTTTTTACTAATCATCTGATCTAGACTGTTTTCATTCAAAACTTATTTGGGGAACAAAATCCCTACGTAACTGTATGTAAAGATTCTCAGTGTGAGATAATCAGTAGAAGGAAGGAGAATGGGATTAGAGTCCGAAAAATAACAATTCTAATATTCATTAATTATAAGACACTGAATAAATTATTGCATATTCCTTAATCCCAACCCTTAGATCTAAAAACCTGGAATAATAATGCACTGCTAATAACATCACAGAGTGATTAACTGAGATAATGCATGTAAAAGTAACAAAAACAGAGTGCATACAAATGTTCTGTTTCCACTTCCTTATACACTCATGAAACATAACTGCAACAAGTTCCAAATCATAATGTAAGTAATACAGAATTTGTTGAATTTCAAGAATTATGCATTCAGGATATGCTCAACACATACAGTTTGGCTCAAATTAAATATAATGCCACAAAGAGAAGTATCAGAAATCAAAAGATAAAGAGTAGGCATACGTAACACTCAATATTTTGACACCGTAGTCATGTCCAAACTAAAACACTAAAGAAAACAATATGACTTCAATAGAAGGGTCAAGTCAAATTGCTTGTAACCACAGAAAATATTGGTAAGAGCATTTTAAATTTTTTAGAAAGGCAATTAAACATTTACAAATAAGGAAGAGGTTCTAGGAGGTCCTAGGCTGCAGACTCGTAGAACGAACTGCATCATTACTGACATCTTAAAAAAGTATTAAAAACCCAAAGTTTCTGGGAGTGTCTAGAGAGTTTCCGATACCATCATAGAGGATTGGGAGGAAATATACTATATCTTTGAAGGAAGGATAGAGGAATTTTCACTAGCTCTGAGTGAGCTATACATCTTAGAGATTCAAAAATTTTAGAAGTAGCCATACTCACTTGATAGCTGACATTGCTATATTTCTGCTCACCTAATATAATTAAGTCTATGTGATGAAGCTAATTATGATACAGTAGCAGGAAAAAAGAAAGCCTGGCAGTTGATGACATAATAATTGTAGTGTTATTTTTCATGACATGGCAACTAGAGTATTATTTTGGGGATGACACAAGATGTATTTCTTTTTTAGTATCAGCAATGTTTAATTCTACAGTAAGAATTCGAAAATACTATTTTAAAACTTCAAAATAAAAATGCAGGAAAAAATAGACAAAGTTTACTTTTATATAATTATTTTAGTTCATTCAAACACATGTGCAGAGGTCAATTGTCTCCTAAATAAACTTTTCTACTGTTTCAAGGTTATTCCACAATTTCACAAATTCAAAGTCCCTCAAATCTTTTCAAATACTTTTAGATCCAAATTTCTAAAATTAAAATGACATTAAATTTTTGTGGGAGAATGGTATGAAATATCACATTCAACAACAGAGTACCACAAATGCAAAACATGATGAACTGACTTGATAAAAATTCTAGAAGTCACCTCATTAAGCAAAGCCTAAAATGCAAATATAAATGTATTTGTTAAATTTTTTTAAAATGAGCAAAAATTACCTTTCTTTTGGGGTGCCAACTCCATGTTTGCCTAGTAGATGCGTATTTAAGTGCTTCTTCATTACAAAAGCAACCCTAAAGAAAGAAATAACAGTAATTATAGAACTAAAACATGACTCTCTGCTAAAAATATGTCCACAAAATACTTAAAAACAGGCGATTATATACAGATGTAATATGAAAATGAACATTAGAGCGACATTCCTGGTAAACAAGAAGCTTGCCTACAGATCAAACGTACTGTGATACCTGAAAACCGAAAGAAATAACTGTATTTAAATTAACTGGTTCATTTTCTTACTCGAGTGTGCGAACAGGGGCAGAAATGGTGACTGTAGCTCAGTCACTGCCTTCCCTGTCTTAAGAGAGACAAAGCGATGCCTCGACATAACCCTCACTGCCCCCTAGTTGATCCCATACTTCAGTCAGGGAAGGAGTTTGAGAAAATGTCATTTTATGAAATATTTAAGGGACTATAAAAGAGAAAATAAATAGCCTCCATGAAGCTTTCTTGAAAACATGGTAATAATTTGAAAAGAGGTTTTTAAAAATGATATAAGTGTTTACTGTGTCTGTGGCACATGCAAAAAAAAAAGTACTTAAGTGCCAAGAAGATATCAATAACTAAAACAAATAGTATTACCTGACACGCTATCTTATTTTATACACAAATCAGCTTACTTAATTCAATTTTGAGGACATAAATATGGAATGGACAGGAATCAGCAGCCAGTCCATGGAACACCAGTCTCCTTCTGAACACAGTACAACAACAATTTAATTACATAGTGTGATTATTTAAACAATTTAGGTCTCATTCAGAAGCATCAGACTAAAGTGGTTCTCTTGATAAGAAAAAAAAATTTAATGTTATAACTTTCAGTGTAAAAGGGCTTGCAAACATTTTTGTTAATTATGTATTACAGCTGTCCTTCATAAAGTTAATTACCAATAGCTGAAAGGCAACAGAATCTATTTGCATATGTACATGAAAGGCATGACATATGCAAAAATATGATTTTAATTAGCATTCTATGATATGAAGGGCTACAAATCAAATTGGCATGTTATAAGATTCTTAACATTAAACACTGAATTCATCTGGACATGTTTGCACAAACAGGCAACGTAAGGCTGTAAAGTATTATGGCCTTATGGAAGAGACATGCCAAACGCTACGACAGAAACCATGTCTAAAAAGGTGAGTGCCTCTTTTTTCTTCTTTTTTTTCATGTCTGGTCTATTTTGGTTCTTTTCCTATAGTATTAGGGAACCTCAGTTTCGAGGCTAAAATAATATATTTGTATTTTTTAAATGACTGTGACTTCATTATTCAAATAATGTATTTGTATATGCTGAAAACGGCATCATTCATTCTTTTTTATATATTAGGTAATAACTACGGACAATACACGCTTGACACTATAAATAACTGAGCACACTATCAATCATTAAAATAGAAAAATAATGATTACATGTAAAGAATCAAACTGTGATGATATTAAAGGCTTAGCAAAAATACAGTACAAGATATTCTGTATTTGTTTCTGCTTGATTTGGACAAAATAACATTTCCTTAAAAAAAGAATGCAGGAAAACAATAAGTCATAACTTCCCTACTGTCCTCTATTTTCTTATAATTAAAAAAACATAAAGCTAATAGCAAAGTGCAAAGGTTAAGAACCCAAAGTTGCAAAGCACAGCTTATTTACACGACCAAGTATAAATTAAGAGATGTGGGCTTAGAACCAAAGTGCAGTTCCTAAAAGAAAAAACTTCTATTAATTAAAATGTGTAAGCTTTAAGAATTGAAACAAAAATAATACACTGCACAGGGGAACAAACTAAAGCACACAGAGAGGGAAAGCTTCTACCTAATATAACCCTTAAATCACCTGCTGACTGTCTGTAGACTATTTGCAGGAATAACAATTTTTTATTATTATGGGGAAAATTTGTAATACTAAAATACAGTTCAATTATACTGAAATGCAAAATGTTCATTCATCTAAAATCTGACTTAAAGTAAGTATGAAAGTCTTTAAATTTGGTCTACATAAGTACAAGTAGCATCAAAGTCTCAATGTCATCCTCAATTAAAAGCATGACTAAAATCATCTTACCAGACAATCTGAACATAATATTGCCAGCAATTTCTGATTACTGAATGTAGTCTACCTCTCACTGTCTTCATCATAGTATTGCTTTAATATTTTTAACATAATAATTGCTTTGGAAATTTTATAATCTATACATCAGCAGAAATAAGACAAAAATAGTCCCAAATTTGACAAGCTATACAATCGAAACGCCTTGCTCCTGATGAATACTTATGCCCGTGTACATTCATTGTGTTTCTGCACATTTACTGGTCACTCACTATGTGTGTCACTAATGTGTACAATCAGACAGAGCTGTGCCTTTATGGAGCTTTCATTCTGTAATGTGCAGCTTCTCGGCGGGATGAAGCATTACCAAGCCCGCCACAGCCCTGCAAGGACACCGCTGGTCACACGGGCATGCACCAAGACAAGCACCTGGACACACTGCAGAGCACAGTGACAAAACTAGAGTGCCTGCCTCAGAAAACGTAGAAACTAGCGAGGGAAACAGATAAGAACAAAAAGTAAAACATACAGCATCTTAAATGGTGTGATAAGTACTAGGAGAAAAACAAAACAAAACAAAACAAAAGACAAGACAAAACAAGAAGGAAGATCTGAAGTGTCAGGACAGAATCAACATTTTACACCGGACGGCTCCGGAGGGCGGTGTGTGCGTGAAGGGGGCAAGGGGCTGGGCCGGGGACGGCGCGGGCCACAGAAGGCAGGGCAGCCAGGACCGCTGGGGCTGAGCCCGTGAGCGGGGCCTGCTCTCAGAGGCAGAGGCAGTGGGAGGTTAGGGAGGACAGGGCAGGGCGGGGCTGGTGTTGGTGTGAGCAACAACCTCAGGGGCTGGCCCCGCGGGGAGCCAAGGCACTGCAGGCCCAGGGGCTGACACCCCGCCGTGTGGCTCCCAGCAGCCAGAGGGACCAGACTGGGGCGGGGGCGGGGGGCCGACTCTGACAGAGGCACTTAACAAGAGGCCAACCTCTGGTCTTGCCATCAAGGGCGAGATCCATGCTAGAACATATTCTCTGAGACTCTCCATCTGCAAATGCCTGACAATCTGAAGGAACACCTTGAAATCATAAAAAATAGTGTTTTTTAAATATGATTGATTTCCAAGTATCTAGAATTGCCTAAAATAGCATCACTTAAAATTGTTTTTGGTGTCAAAAGCACAGCAGAGTAATAACATTTACATTCTAGCTATAGATTTCTACTTTTCAGGACAAACATTTCATATTTTAACTTCTAATTTTAAACTAATTTCTCCTACATGATCTATCTCATCAGAACCTCTTCCTTTAGTCCCTTAGGTTTTATCACTGCAGAATTATTTCCACTTGAGAGTCATGAGAGATTATCTGACGGATCTACCTAAGTAAATAAGAGACAATGCTACGATTACAGGGAAGGAGATGTGGAAAGCAACAGAAACCAAGAACCACAGCACACCAGCATTCCCTAACGCACACGTGCACGTCAGGCGTTCAATGCAGGGGCCAAACGTCAGGTGTGCACAGCCTGTTTCTCCAGACCTCGAGCAAAGAGGAGAAGCAAGAGCAGTATGTTTCTTGAGTTTCTGCTATGTTATTATTTCTGTGGCCCTCGTCTCTCTAAGAAGGGCAAATGTTCCTCAAAGACCGGCCTGTAGGATAGAATATCCAGCTACTTGCAAACGTCTGAGGATCAGGTCAGTGTAGGCCACATGGGTCACAGGAGAGAGAACTGCATTTGCTTGTAGGCAGTCACAAGCCAAACACGACAACACAGGAAGTTAACAAGAATCCGTAAGACATGTTGATTCAGGACTATGAGGCGAGCACATGGACTTACTCATTAGGTCTTACTGAGGGACCCAGAGCCCTCCACCCAGCCCTCCCACCGGTCCCTCCACACCCACGCCACACCTCCCAAACTACTTGTTGGAATGCAGGCTTTACCCAGAGGAATGCTGAGTGAGCCAAACAGTAACATAACCGACAGTTTTCAGTCACTGCTGAAGAAGCATAAAACTTAAAAAACAAACCCCCACAAGCACAGGGAGCTGGCATCAGAGCCCATGGTGGCGGACCCAACAAACGCTGGTGAGTGAGCTCCACACGCTGAGGTGAGCAGAGCAAGGCTGCCTAGCTCGCAGTAGCCCCCAGGCAAGTACAGCGAGCACGGGGAGGGGGCGCGGGGGGGATGGAAAGGTGGCCCCTGGCCTGGTGGCCTGCTAAGCCTAGACTAACTTTGAGAACACTGAGTACCTCCTCTGAGTTGCAAGCCCCTGGGTGGAAAGGGCAGGAAAGCAGTGCTTCACAGGAATTTTATAAGAACTGAAGAAACACTGGAAACACAACACAGCATGAGGAGCAGGTAAGGACAGATGAATGAATGATAGCTAACATTCATCATGCTACTGATACACAGATGTGCTTCTCTATGCATGTATGTATGTGTGTGAATATATATGTAAATGTACATATCGTGCCAGGGATCTCGTTACAGCCAGGAAAAAAAAAAGTTTAAGGATGTCAACTACAAAAGCCTCCGCTCCATTGGACAAGTTAACACCTTAATCAACACACATAACAGCTTTAAGAAGATTTCAGTTGACGTACATAAGATGACCTCAAAGCTCAAGATGCAGAATCTGACAAATCCACCACTTCAAACAAAAACACCTACCTACCTGAAAGCCAGCAGCCTGAGATGTAAGCAAGCACTCACGCTGACTCATTTACATTGTATTTCTCTCAGTCTCCAAGAAGGGCAGGGGGAGTTGGGCGGCAGAAACAGAGCACTCTAAAACCAAACGCAGCAACAAGCAAGCAGAGAATAATGAATGGTCACACACTTCCAAATGGCCACAAACCCAAGGCCTGGTTTGTTCCTCCTTTACAGTGTGACTTTGAGCGGTAAGTCTCTGGATTAAAAATAATAATTTTAACTAACTAGGAGAAAGAAAGAAAGGCTTAAATGAGTAAAAATTCTAAACTTTAGTATTTCTTTAAAGGAAACTAATATTTGGTATTTTCCTAGCATTTATACACATATTCTAAACGCTAGAGTCCCCTAAGAAAGGAAACCTACATGTAATACCGCATCCCCGCACCCCTTGCTCCTTCTCCAGGACTTCACTGGTGTTCTGAGTCTCCAAGGTCCACCACGGACCCCCCAATCCTGTCACCTCTCTCTGCACTGCACCCCTCACAAAGGCCCTCGCTTTCCTAAAAGGTAAACAACCCAGGTTTCCTATCAATCCTGCAGGTGCCACCAAAGATGCAGCAGACACTACAGAGGGCCACCTCACAGGTGGTGCCCAGAGTTAAGCCCTCACAGCACTGCCACTAAGACATGACTCTGGACCTAAAGTGCTTGCTGTCGATCGCTGGCCTAGCATGAATTCACCGTGTAAGCTCAGACGTGTTATTTAATGAAGTGCCTTTGGTTTCCTCGTATATCAAATGGGGTGTTAGTAACTGTTCCTACCTAATAAGGGTGTGATGAGGATAACATGATTATTGTTTGCACAGTAGAGAGCGTAGTGACTCACACATTCTTAACATTATATAAATCGTTACCACTTTTAGCTCTTACCCACCCTAGGCTCAAAGGTTCAAGACATAAACACCACCCCCAACATTTTACCTCTGGAATCAGGCGCCAGGTTAGCAGGAAGAGGAGCTGCCTGCCACACTATCAGTCTGCTTAGGAACACCACGTTCTTAAGAACTACAGTGCAATTCAAAGGGATTCGATTCAAACACTAATTAAAAGGTTCACGTTTTAATACCATCAGCAAGCACTGGGGACCCAAAAGCAAACAGCACTCAAGCCTAAGCAAAGAACAGACAGGAGAGCAGTGAACAATGATCAAGAGCGTTAGGGGCCATCACCGAGGTGGCAAGCAGAGGCCGCAGACAGCAGGAGCCTCTCCAAGGTTCCAGGGAGGCCTGGGAGCAGAACGGTTAAACTGGTTCATGGGCGCAGATTCCAAGCCCATGAAACAGGACATGCAGTGGGGAGTGAAATAACACAGAAAGGTCAAGAAAGACTGCTAGAGAATTAGGTACAAGTCTGAGATAACAAAGAAAAAAAACAGCAGAGTTCTAAATCATAAAGGGTCTTACAAGTCATGCCAAAAACTTTACCTTTTATCCAGATTCTCAACATTTGCCAAATACCCTATAGATGACTGCTCTGCAGGATGTTAATAGGGATATTACCAAAAGGGGAGGGATGGAGGGCAGGGCTGAAGTCAAAACTGGGGCAACACTGGGTTAGAAGAGTGAGAGCCCACGGGCTTCCCAGTGGGAAGCAGTTCCTGAGCACCGAGACCCAAGAGAG
Source organism: Zalophus californianus (assembly GCF_009762305.2). Taxonomy (NCBI): domain Eukaryota; kingdom Metazoa; phylum Chordata; class Mammalia; order Carnivora; family Otariidae; genus Zalophus; species Zalophus californianus. The sequence goes on along the minus strand of NC_045608.1, from coordinate 89,969,081 downwards.
GGAGGGGAGATGTACACAGCTCACCCTCTCAACTTCGTGGACCACTAAATATTTGTCACAAAAACCAATGTACATCTCAGACCTGCATCTTCGGGACACATATAGAAAGTGCTGCCCTGGAGTCTGGGGAACGCTGACATGGAGACAGGAACGTGCCCGGGTGTACTCTTTCTAAGGCACGGGTTCCGCCATAGGCAGCGGGACCAGACGCTAACTCCGCCACTGACCATGTGGGTGATCCTGCTCCTCTCTTTTTGAATCACATTGATCCTCTCCTTCCCGATGTGTAGTGTGGGGATAATAATACCTCAGAAAGTTGTAAAAACGAGAAAACAAAGATGCATTATTTAGTACTGGGCCCACCCCACAGCTGTCATTCAGTGGCCGGGAACTAGCACATACAGAACACCAAGCAACGAACGAGGGCCTCAGTGGACTAAGAGGAACAAAATGCAATCTACACATTCATGGGGTTTAAAATCCAGGGGGTGGAACAGACACCTAAAGAGGTCATGTCCGCATGATCAGGAAGAAACAAGACATATATTATTTTAAAATAGGGCTTGATGGTGCACTAAAACTTCTCAGTACCACAAATGGGAATTTGAAAAGTTTCCCCCTTGCTCTAAGATCAACAGCAGTGATCAACCAAAGTCATCTAATTTGCAGTGAGCACAAAATCGGTGTAAGCTAAGCAACTTAATTTTCATCACTGTACATATTTATAAGCAACATTCTATGAACGCAGTAAACCCTGTATAGTGGACAAAAAAGTATACACAGGATATTAAATAATGATTCTCCAAAGAACGATCACAGTCCATTTCCCCACACAGGTTCTAGATATACAACAATATATTATCAATAATGTGATTTGACATTTGGAGCAAATGTCACTTGTCATTAAAAATATATATGGAAATTTTTGCCATTTTGCTTAGTATGTCTTTTTTATGATTAATAAGGTATTACCATTCTGAAAGTGACTGTAAATGAAGACTACTTTTATACTATAGTTTTACATGTTCATTTCAGTTTTTAATGGGACAGTATAAAAAGATAGATGACTTATAGATTTTCATATTGCCGTAAGTGTGTATTTCTCCTCATGATTCCACATCATAGGAGCAATGGCCCCTGAAAGACGTCCACATCCTAATCTCCAAAATCTGTTAGGATACAAAGCGGAAGGGAATAAAGGTGGCAAATTAAATTAAGGTTGCTAATCAGCTGACTTCTACATCGGAAAATTATCCTGGATCCATGTAAACACAAGTGTCCTTAAAGGTGGAAGAGGAAGACAGAAGAAAGGGGTCGGAGAAGGAGATGTGACTATGAGAGCGGGGCCAGAGAGAGGCTATGTTGCTGGCTCTGCTGTTGGCCCTGAACATGGACGAAATGGGCCACTAGCCAAGGAATGCAGGTGGATTCTATTAGCTGACACTCAACCATCTTCTTCCCGAACAACCTTCTCCCAATGGCTTGAGTGTTCACTAATGAGTCTTACCTATCTCGATTATTATAATGAGGGTTGCAAAATGATAATGTTCTCATTCTATCGTTCCGCCTACATTTATCAGAATGACATTCTTCTACAAAGAACTTCACCATTTACCCATCTGTCTCATGCTCTCTCCCTTGTTCCCTTTCAAAAATTTTAAATGGACTCTTGGATTTTCACTTTTATGTCATGTTTTATAATCAATTAGCATAATTATGCCTTATAATTCTCAAACTGTCCCCAAATTGGCCAATGGAGACCCTTTAAAGCTGTCTACTATGTCCTTTTGACATCATTCCTCAGTGTTTGAGCATTTCCTTATTTCGTAGCAGAAGATGTTCTAAGCTCACCAGGCACCCTCCCTGCTGCAGACCTGGGAATCAGCCCTAGTTTCTTACCGTAAGGAGTGGTATTTACATAGCAAGATCTAGGTGCTAACTATGATGGCTGCTATTGGGATACCACTGAATCAAAGCACTTTCGGTGCACAAAGCTAGGAAATAAGTGAATAAACACACACACACACACAAATACGGTGTGCATACTTCCTGGTGACAAGGAAAGGAAACATACACAGAGGATCGCAACTCTTGGTAATGAGTTTTCATTACAATAATTGATTGTATCTTTCCATTATGCTACAATACTATATAGTAGGTTTCCAAGTGGCATACAAATGTGTCTTTGTATTAAAGAAAAACACATTTTATCTATAGAAGCAAAGTTTTCTATTCAAACAATTCTTTTTCTGCACCCTCAAAGCACACATGTCCTGTTCACTACTACTTTCTTAAGTCTCTAACAGCATATGCTTCTTTGCACAGGTTCTAAACCATCCCTGAATACTCCCTGCTTCTCACTACCGCCAACTCTTCTTCTTCCTCTTACCTCCAAAGGGTGACATTTTCATTCTTATTTCAAAGCTGTAATTCATTTCCTGGGGGTCATGCATAACCTCTTTGTGGATGACTCTAAAAGACATATCGGCACCCATGGCTTTTCCTGGGGCATTTTTTCTTCTCTGAACTGACAACACCTTAAAACATGTCTGACCCTCAGTCATGATCTTCCCTCACGAATGGTGTCTCCAAATTTCCCTAATTCTAACACCTGTACCACCTTCCCAATTCAATAATCACATCCTCAGGTTCATAAATCAGCTGTTTCTTCACAATTGTTCCCTACCAAGACATTGCATACTTCTCTTTCGCTGGTATAATTACACTAGAGCAAACCATCTTATCGGAATGCTAGGGCGTCAAGGTGCTCTCCATCACAATTCACCCCATATACCACCATCACATAATCTTTCCATAAGTAGGTTCATACTGCACCTCAGCTCATAAACATTTTATGATTCCTCACCGAACTGAATAAAGCACCAAGCCTTAAACAAGCAAATATTTGTTTTCAATAGTCATCTGAGCCAGTTATCCCGATTTCTGGAATATACCCTCGAGAAAACATCTGAAAAAAAAAGGCAAAAAAGCTGTACTCCACCTAAAAAATAAAAATATCCTCAATGCTCAGGAGCAATGGCATGATTATATGAGAATATTATGCATCAATAACAAGTACAGAAAATTTCTCAAGGCATATTAGATTTAAAAAGACAAAAACATTACTTACAATGTAATCCCGTCCACTGACATATAAACATAAAAGCATATACATAAAGCAAATACAAATCAAAATCACTTAACTTGAGACTTACTTTTAGATTATTTATATTCTTTGCTTTTCTACAACTGGTAAAATTTTTAAAGTAAAAACTAGCATGCTGCTTTACACTTTACACAGCACATGTGTGTCTCCTCAACGCACTCAGCTGTGACTGAACGTGGAGCAGCACATACACCGCTGGCCTGACCTGAACTGCGAGGGCCTGGGACTCCAAGAACGGAGGCACCTGTGACTTTTACAAGAAATTTCTTTGTAAAAATTTTTTTTACAAAGAAGCTGAAGATGCAAACGCCAGAGTCACACGTCCTGACCTTGCTACAGAGCTCTTTCCGCCATCGTGCCCCCCTCCAGCCTCCTGAAAAGAGTCCACCTCATGGGAGACAAGAAAACAGAAAAAGGGAATGCTACAGAAACCAAAGTATTCACAATTAAAATCAACAGTGTATTAAATGCCGATCTAAATGAATAGGACTCTTGACAAACTAATGAGTGAAAAATCAAGTAGCTGATGTAGGACAGAGGTTTTAGTTTTTTTTTTTAATTCACTGCGATTCAGAAACTACTCATAATATTTAAAAAGAAAATATTTATCCTATGATGAAGATACAAACTAAAAATTAATGACCTGTAAAACAGGTCAGATAAAAATAAATACAATGCAGGGCGCCTGGGTGGTTCAGTGGGTTAAGCGTCTGCCTTCGGCTCAAGTCATGATCCCAGGGTCCGGGAATGGAGTCCTGCATCGGGCTCCCTGCTCCGCGGGGAGCCTGCTTCTTTCTCTCCCTCTGCCCCTCCCCCTGCTTGTGCTCACTCTCTCTCTCTGTCTCTGTCAAATAAATAAATAAATAAATAAATAAATAAATAAATAAATAAATAAAATACAATGTAATTGGTTAAGAATCATTCTGTTTCGAAGTAAACATAAAGATGCTGAACATTATTAAAAACAATGGCCAATGGGGATAGGGTGCATTGGCTTTATTATGAACAAAATCAAAATAAAATATTTTACTTTCAAAACATTAGAAATCAAGATCATGCTATGGTTGTTGTTAAAATGTAAAATATGCTGCACAAAATAAAACATCTAAATGAAGTACTAAAACTTTATTCACATAACATATGAAATGACTTCTGTTATATATCTTCCTAAATATATTTGTAAAGAGGTTCCTATTTATATTGTTTTAAACATGACTTCACAAAGGAATATTTTCCATCCACTTCTCTGGCCTATTTATTAGCACATTACCTTAGATGAACACAGAAAAAAACCTGAACTTTCTCGAAGGAATTTAAATCTGTCCAAAACTTTATGTGGCAAATAGAGAAAAAAATCTATAATTATATGAGATTTGTTTACTCCAAAATTCAGATGTTAATGAGTGTTAAATAACACTTGAAAATTTCTCAAACTCTTTTACCAAATCATTCATTGCTAGGCCAAACCAATTATGTCCTTCATGGTTTCTCAAGTATCTTACCATACCAAATGCCCTTTTGGTTATAATAATCACACAGAACCCAAAACGTCCACATTTGAAATGCACCCCTGTAATTGTACATAAATCAACTTCCTTCAAAAACAAATTATCAACATCCCCAAATTTAAAATTACTGAGAATCCTTTAATATTCAAAAATTATAATGATTGGGGTGCCTACGTGGCGCAGTCATTTAAGGCTGTGGGATCCAGCCCTGAGTTTGGTTCCACGCTCAGTGTGGAATCAGCTTCAGATTTTTTTCTCCCTCTCCCCCCCAACCCCTCCCCACTCACGCTCTCTCTTTCTTAAATAAATAAATGAAAATCTTTTTTAAAAAATTATAATTATTTTCCTGAAGAAACAAACAAAATTTTTATTTATTCACAAAAACCAAAAACTCTGTCACACGTCTCCTGAAAGTAAGCATTCTGTGTGCAAAAAAGCAGCGGTGAGCTCTTAGATATAATACAACATTAGCTACAGCAATGAGAAACATTCCTCCAAGAAACTGCAAGGAAGTACACCTAAACCCCCACACAAACTCACACATGTGCACACATGGCCTTTCCCACATTCTACCAGGGGGGATGGGGAGACACCCCGAGAGTCAGCACTCCTCCTTCTCAAGGGTTAATTGCACTGTCACTTAATAAGGGGTCCTACAAGAATATAACTATTACTATTGTCAGAATTATAAATATTACACCTTTTCAAAGACCTTAATTATAGACTCCCCAATATTAACCACATTCTTTAATAATTTTTTTTAAGATTTTACTTATTTATTTGTCAGGGAGAGAAAGCAAGAGTGAGCCCAAGCAGGGGGAGGAGCAGAGGGAGAAGCAGGCTCCCCGCTGAGCAGGGAGCCCGATGCGGGGCTCGATCCCAGGACCCAGAGATCATGACCTGAGCTGAAGGCAGACACTTAAGGAACTGAGCCACCCAGGCGTCCCAACCACATTCTTAATAGTAATAAAAGCCATCACCTATTAGGGTGTTTTTGTTTTATTTGTAGGGAAGGAAATTACCAAGCTCTGTTCTGAGTGCTTTATATATATACAACTTATTTAACCTAACTGTTTAACAACCCATCTGACAGATGAAAACCTGAGGTGCATGTACTCTAAGTCAACTCCCCTAAGACTGCACCACCAGTGAAGGGTAGTCAGCACCGGACCCAGGCTGTCTGATCAGAGCCCACGCACTGCACCTGGGCACTGAATCGCGTGCTTCTGTCTTATAAATTATAATTCATATACTATTCCTTTTTCATGTGCCTGCTGCATTTCTTTTCTAAAAAGTCACTTGCCAAAATAAGTAAGGAAATCAAAAATGAACTGTATTTTATTTCCAAGTTTATGAAACAACACAGGGAGTATCATAGAAAAAAATGCTGAAATTGAGAGTTAAAACCCTGGGTCTAATCTAGGCTCTGCAATAAAGAGGGACGTGAGCCCTGGCTCAGTTAATAACAGTGATAGGCAGGACCAAATGGCATTACCCATATTTACATTATTTAAAAGACTACAATGAATTTAGTAAACAACTGTATTGTTGATAAGCTATAGAATGAGGATTGCCATAACCAATGAAATGAAACTAGAAGGGAATCAAAACAAACAATGTTAGATGGGTTCAGGATGGTTATAGGGGAGGGAGCGAGGGAAGGAGCCTGAGACAAGGTGACACTGATCACAAGCCACACTTACTGAAAACTTTCCCAAAGACTTTAACACAGAACCCTTTGTCTGGAGCTACAGCAACTCTTCTGAAGGTGGCAAAAAAAAAAAAAAAAAAAAAAACACAAAAAAACAAAAACAAAAACAGTAACCCTCTGTTACCGTTAGGTATTATTGTATGAATGGAAAGTGTTAATATGGTCAACAGAAATTAAAGTACAAACAGCCCAGTGGGGGGAAGTGCAGAGCAGAGCGTGGGATGCACAGGTCCTGGGGCTAAGTCCAGCCGTGGCCTGACAGAGGAGGACACCATCTCAGCCCTGGTGCTGAGGCCTGTGTGACAGGCAGTGGGGCCAGGGCTGACGGGAATGCTGGGAGCCCAGGCAGCCCTCAGCAACTGTCTGTTGACTTTAGGGCAATGATAAAAATTAGGATTCCTCCCCAGAACAGGCAGAAGAGGACAACCCAGCACATGTACTAGGCTTTGCCCTGGTTAACGAGACTCTGAGCCCCAGCCCCATCTTTCCATGATATGAAGACACTCCTCACAGGGCTATACAGGCATTAAAAATTACAGACTAACACAATTTAAAATTTGGTTGACAAAAACACTGTATGTCAAGTAGAGCAGTAACTGTTTACCTGGATTTTTCAGATACATAGTATTACTAACCTCAATTTCCAAATAAGAAAATTGGGGTATAATGGAATTAAACCTAGCAATGGTTAGAGGAAAACCTATCTATATATGGTATACAGAAGCCTATACTAAGTGTCTACATATTGCAAGAAATGCAGTAAAGTCTCAATAAATGATTGCTATTAATAAATTAAGAGTCTCTTCCTACCCAAGCATATAATTCTGGTATTGTCCTTATTGATTAAATGTGCAGAAGCTAAAATACATGAGTATGTTTATGTCAAAGAATAAAACACCAATCAATAAATCCCCCAAACAAGGATTTCCACTTTTATACGTAATTTGTCTTCAAATTCCTGCCATGATATTTTATGTAAATCTGTAACACAGTAACATGAAATGCAGTGGATGTCAGTGGCAGACTGGCGATCAGCCCCTCGTTGCAATCGTGTCTGTGAGGGATGAATGACTGAGCCCACAGGAACCAAAAGACAGCTGACTCAAAGCTCCATCTGAGATCTCCTATTTCCTAAGACATACTCTTTGGTAATTTCCAGTAGAGAACTTGCCAGTGTATAGTGCTGAGCTATCCAACACCACTATTTCCAAGACTTAGTAAAGGCACTTCAGATTTCATGGTAATTTAGGGGTAGAGGGGTGCTTTTTAATTTATTGCTTTAAAAATATTATTTGGTAAACAAGAATACTGAACTTGGAATTTGTGTGAAAATTAATTGAAACTGTCCATGCACATTCAATATGTATACAGAAACCAACACATACTGGGCTATTTATAAGTAAGAGCCCAAAGCTGAGATTTTAAAATGATACAATCTACTTTTGCACTAATTTGGCATGAACACACCATTATGAGATAGATACGTACAGACAAGGGGTAATCTGTATCTTGTATCAAGGTTTACATATAGTTAAGATAAATATCTTTTGTGGAACACAATTATGCAAAAAATTAGACCACAATAGAAGGCATTTAATAATAGAATTTTATAGAACAGAATTTAATCTTTATTTAATGATTCAGCAGGCATATCAAAAACATGCAGTGCTTCAGGGAGATAATCATCATCATCAATTATGGCTGCATTGGGGAGATACAGAAGTGTCAATTAATAAGAGTTCTGGCTGAATTACTTCCCTATAACAATTTATAATAAACTGAGTGAACCAACTGAAATTAAGAAAACACTCAAGAAATTTTTATAATAATAATAAAGTCAGGATTATTTTCTTTTCCTTTTTAAATTCCCTTATCACCTAAAATAAGGTGTGTCAGCAATGTTATTTAAGTTATAGACAGCAAAGAGGAATGCGAATTAGAATGAATATCCCAACGACAGAAACAGGTTGTCTATCCTATTCAGGAAACAGGTGAGCATGTTGTTGGCCGTAGACTGGATTGTGTAGCACGTTAGGCAGAAGCAAAGCATTCTTTCTGTCTTTGGTTAGAAATTAAGTGCAAATGAAGACGATGTGTACAAGTGCAAGGCTGGCAAGGGGAACGATGCCAAACCACATTCTGCAGAATGCCGTTCCTGGGATGTACTACCCAGTTAGGAAAGGCCATAAGAGAGATTCTGGTATGACATATGGAAGTCAGAGGTGAAGCAATGCTCATACGTGTTGTAATCTAGTGCCTGGATCATCTGTCATAAAGCAACAGCAAACACTACTCTATGAGACCTGGTGGTCCTCCATCAGCTTCTCTGACTGTTGGACCAACTGGGTAAGTTTGAGCAATTGAGGAAGAGAGCAGCTTTTGCATAAACCCATGCTTCTCTTCAATATCAGACACTATGAAAACACTGATGGGCTTCAGTCTATCCTCATCGGCCCCAGTTCATGTTCATGGGTTCCCTTACTCAATACTCCCCACTTTGCATCCTTACTTCTCAACTGCCTGCCCTATAGATAGATTTCAAGTTCCAACATCAAATGCAATGAAACACCTTACAGAGACTGTCTGAAACTGATCCCACGGTTGTGTAAGACCAAAGCCCTGTAACAAATCACTTAACTTTGTTCATACATCCACATACACACACGTACACACATGGAAACATACCCACAGATATGTATATATGTATATATCTGTGTGTGTACATAATATATCACTGGTTCTAAATGGCTGATTGATTCAGAATTTACAAAATGGAGCGACAGGAATTGACCCTTCCCACCTGAAACCACAAAAAAATCAACAACATATATAAAATAATAAATTTTAAGACATGGAACATCAGGCAAAGAAAGTGATCTCAGAGAGACCGATGGCAGACAGAACAAGGGGGGGAAATGCAGCTGAAGATGAGCAGACCTATGATAAGCAACTCATCAGATGAGTAGAGACAAAATGAGATGACATGAAGACAAGGTAGGTGGAATTCACAGGAGAGAGTAGCAGCGAGGAAAGACCTACACACACAGTAAAAAACAAGATCAGCAGAGGGAGTGCAGGCAGTGTGCAGCTGATTACTGATCAAGGGGCATGTCTGAAGAAACTTCACATGGTGTGGCCAAGAATAGACAGAAAACATTAGAAGGAACAGTGGCCATCAGTGTTCATACAGGGCCGGCCTTGAAAACCTGATGACTCAGGCCTGAGGCATACAAAAAGGCCCACCTCAGCAAGACAGAGTAATTAGCCATAGACTAAGCACTATTCCAATTCTGCTCAAAAGTGATGCATAAATCAAAAAAAAAAAAGTGATGCATAAAATATCAAACTTTTCCCAAATGAATAACTACATTCCAGAACAAAGCTCAAGAATATTTACTAACATACAAAATAAATAGTAGCAACAATATAAAATTTACAATGTCCAGGAAAAAATGAAAAATTACCAGTCTTAAAAAAAAAAAAAATTACCAGTCTTATAGGAAGTAGGAGAATAGGACCAATAGTAAGGACAAATCTTAATCAACTAAAACCAACACCGAACAGACAAAATATTAAAATTAGCACACAAGGATATCAAAATACTATGATACATGCCAAATGAGCAAAAAGGTAAGTAGAATGATGGAAGACATAAAAAGACCCAAAGCAAACATTTAGAGATAAAAACTAGACTAGAAGAGATAAATTCAGATAAATTTAGGTGAAATTAATGATAGATTTGACACACAAAATAGCCTGAAAAAATCAAAATTAAAAAAATTAAAATAATAGCACAGAAAGAAAATTTGTAAAACTGAAAACAGAATTAGTTGTCAATTTCAAGTAATATAACTGGAATGCCCAAAATGCAGCGTGGAAGGAGAATAACTGAAAAGTGGCCAAAAATTTCCGAAATTTGAGGAAAATTATAAACACAGACACAAAAAGCTCAGTAAACTGTAATTAAAGCAAATATAAAGAAAATCAATGATGAAGAAAAAAATCTTAAACGTAGACAGAAAAAAAGAGACACATGTCCACAGGACTAAAAATAAGAATGATGGCAGAATTATAGACAAAATACAAGTGAGGAACAAAGACCAAAAGAAATGGTAATTATCTTCACCTTATACCTTTCACTATTTATAAAAATTATCTCAAAATGGATTGCAGGCCTAAATGTAAAACCTAAGACTGTAACTCCTCTAGAAGAAAACATAAGAGAAAATCTTTGTGATCTTGAGCTAGACAAAGACTTCTTGGATACTACAACAAAAAAGGACCCATAAATGAACAAATAATATAAATTTAATACTATCAACATATAAAAATTCTCCTCTAAAGAAAATAAAGCCACAGAGTAGCAGAAAATACCTGCATAACATATATTTGATAAAGGACTTACAGTTAGAAAATATTTTTAAAAAAACCTCCAACCTAAAAATGAGGAAAAAAATTTAATGAGTAAAAGATTTCAATAGTTTCTTCACCAAAGAAAAAATGTGGATGACAAAAAAAGCTCACTAGAAGATGCTCCACATCATCAAAGAAATGCAAACCATAACCAAAATGAGATACCTCCACTTATCTAAAAGGAATGGCTAAAATTAACAAATTGACAATACCAAATGTTGGGCAAGTACGTACGTACAACAGGAACTGTAAATCACGCCTGATGAGAATATAAGCTGGCCCTATACTCTGGACAACATACACCTATAATAACCTCAAGCCATTCCAGTCATAGGCATTTACCCAAGAGAAATCAAAGGCTTTTCTGTACAAAAACTTGTATTTATAAATGGTCCTAACAGCATAATTCTAAATACCCAGAAACTGGACATAAATCAGATGTCTATCAAAAGGGAAATGGATAAATAACTGGATAAAGAAAAATGTAATTCTACTCAGCAACAGAAAGAGATTAACCATCAATACATAAAGCAACACTGACGAAATATGAGAACAGCTCTGCTAATGAAGGGACTGGACAAGAGAAATGAAAAACTACCATTCCATTCACACAGAGTTGTAGAAAATGCAAGCTGAGCAACAGTGATAGCCACTGCAGGCTGCTAGGGGTGGGAGGGAGGGGCAAGAATTAAGGGTTACAAAGGAAAACAGGAAACTTTTCAGCAGTAATGGAGATGTCCATTATCTTCTTTGAGGTGCTAGTTTCATGGAAATATACACACGTTTTATCTTTCAAAACTTATCAAATTGCACATTTTAAATGTGTTAAATCTTTTGTCCTTTAGGTCAAGTTAAAGATGACATTTTAAAAGAAGTGAATTTCATAAGGTATATTCATGAACAACTCAGAAAACATTAGCATTTCAGCTATTACGTACTCCTTTGGGATTAAGAACCACATTTTTTACTGCTAGTCCCTTCTCCTTCCCTCTTTCATTGCCTTTATGGTTCTCTGACTTGGAAAAACTTGGGGAGTTTTTGAGTCACAGAGAACAAGGCAACAACAGGTGTGGCATGTATGAACCAGTCATCACTAGCTCAATTACACCTGAGATGCTGCCAGGATGCACAGTAGATATCCTACTGCAAGAACAAGGAGAGAACCTCAGCAATCACTAAGAAAAGCCTGAGGTTTAGGAACTGCAGCAAAAACTTAAAAAAAAAAAAAATACACACTGTAAGCAAGCAGCTTCTATGGTACTTCAGGAACAAGAACTGTCTCCTGTTATAATGAAGGAGAATAATTCAAAATAAAGAGGAGCAATTTGAAGTTTGGCAAAGAAGGTATATACAACAAAAGAATACAGACAGAACGATCTGATGAAAACATGGTTTTTGGATTTCCTATTTTATTTAGCATCATTTATACACTGGTGTATGATTTGTATACAGCATGATTTGTAAAGGTATATATCTGCAAATGTATGATGCGCAAACAGTTTAAAAATAACACAATTAACAAGAATGTAGTAAGTTCAAGAAATGAATGTGAATTTCATAAAATCTTAAAATCACAATCATGAAAAGCACTCAGCTGCTTCCTGAAGTTAAAAATAATATCAGTGGCAACCAACCTGAACAGTAGATGATGGGAAAGTGTAAGATGTAAGTTTATCGGCTTGATAAGTTACAGTCTACATTACATTAAAGGGGGAGAACATGTATTCAGGGGGGACATAAGACATGTCAATACTATTAGCAAGCTCTTCCATTTAAGCACTACTCAAAAACTTCTTTGTACAATGTAAATTTTATATCTTGTAATATCAAAACAATCAATTAATAATTTCCAAGAAAATCCTATGTATAAAAAACTGCTAAAGGGTATTGGAAAAGGCCAAAATAAGCTAAATACTCATGATCTAAATGAAAGAAAAAATATTTAACCACTTCACACAAGTAAAAAAAAAGATTTTTTTCAAGTTCTAAAGAAATAGCACAAAATGTAAATGTTTTTATCACCCCACTGAACCTAACATCACGACCCAATATTAAATTAATATATAATATAACCTATTAAAATACAAAAATTGAAAAGGTCAACATACTACTCCAATAAATGTCAACTAAAATAAAGAGAAAATAATTTAAGGGGCGCCTGGGTGGCTCAGTCAGCTAAGCATCTGCCTTCGGCTCAGGTCATGATCTCGGGGTCCTGGGATCAAGCCATGTGTCGGGCTTCCTGCTGAGCAGGGAGCCTGCTTCTCCCTGTGCCACTCCCCCAGCTCATGCACACATACTTGCTCTCTCTCAAATAAATAAAATCTTTTTAAAAAGACAGAGAGAGAGAAAATCATTTAAAATAATTCCTATTTCAACAGAAATAATTGGGTAGTAATGTACTGAAAGGCCTCATGAAGTTTTCAGAAGCTTCCATCTACACATACAATCACCATGTGATAGGACAGGCTGGGTGAATGCCAGGGAAAGACCTGAGAAGGTGCTACTCTACTACATCTCAACTCTGGCTAACCTGAAAGAAACCTTTGCATAAGCACAAAGTGTAAGTAAGGTCAGAGCTAATCATTAGCTGCTGGTGCACTGAAAACATTCCACAATGGAAGAGAGCCCCTTGACAAACGCTGGGAGAATTACTGATAAAAGGCATTTAAGGAAACCTCTGTCTGACCATCAAGGTTACTCAGCAATCACTTCAGTGGCCATACATGACAAAGAGTACATATGTTAAGAATTAGTTTAGCAGAGTCACGGAACAATCAGCAACAAAAATAAACAACAACAAAAAAACCCTGAGGAGGGGGGATCTGATTTCTAGAGTGGTCCCATTACATTATTTAAAATGTCTAGTTACCAACCAACACATACACAAACAATGAGACATGCAAAGTAACAGAAAAATATTGCCTACACAAAGGGAAAAACACAGTCAACAAAAAATATTTCTAAGAAATCCCAGATGATGGAGTTACTAAACAAAGAGTTAATCAACTAATATAAATATATACAATGAAAGGGGGGACTGGGTGGCTCAGTTGGTTAAACATCCAACTCTTGATTTCAGCTCAGGTCATGATCTCAGTGTCATGAGATCAAACCCCCCAGCAGGCTCTGCACCCAGCATGGAGTCTGCACCAGATTTTCTCTTCCCCCCCCCCCGACTCATGTTCTCTCTCTCTCCCCCCTCAAATAATAAATAAATCTTTATATATATATATATATTATATATATAATGAAAAAAACTAAAATATATGTACAAACTAAAGGGAAGAGGATTATGACTCATCAAAAACATAATATCAAAAAAGAGGAATATTAAATATATTATATATATATAAATTATGCAGTTAAAAAAATAAAGCGACTGAATGCAAGATTCACTACAGGGCTCAGCAGCAGATATGAATTAGAGAAGACCACAATCAGTGACCATGGAGGAGGTGAACACAAACAAGAGCAAAGATAGAAGGAGGAGCAGGAGGAGGAGGGAGGAGGAGGAGGGGGAGCCTCCAAGAACCAGAGGGCACCGCGACTGCACCAAATATTCACGGTGGGACTGCTAGAAGAAAGAGCAAGAAAGGAACAGGAAAAAAATTCAAGGAACAAATGGCTAGAAACTTTAACAATTACCGGTCTGCACATCCAAGAACCTCAACAAATACCAGGTAGGATTAATTCAAAGAGACCCATACGTAGATAGAACTGAGCCAAACTGTCAAAAGCCACACAGAAGGAAAGAATCCAGAAAACAGTAACAGAAAGGCTATTCTTCCAGGTCAAGGCATGCTCAGTAAGATCGTCAGCAGACTTCACGTCAGAAACTATGCAATTCAGAAGGCAGTGGGATAACGTTTTCAAAGTACAGGAAAAACAATAAATGTCAACAAAGAATTCTATATCAGCAAAAACATTTAATTTAAAAAAAGAAGAAAATAAAGACATATCCAGATTAACAAAAGCAAAAATATTCATCATTAGCAGAACTGTACCACAATACTAAAGGTACTCCCTCAAGCTGAAATTAAAGAACAATAGACAAAAATTCAATTCCATATGAAGAAATGAGGAGCACTGGTAAAGATAACTATAAAGATAAATAACAGACAGTATACATATATCTTCTGTTTGTAATTCTTTTTTTCTCTTTAAGACAACTGCATAAAGCAATAATTTTAAATCTGTACTTATCAACATACAAGTATAAAAATGTAATTTGTATGACAATAACACCACAAAGTAGGGAGAAGGAAATGAAGCTATATAGCAGCAAAGCATTAGTACAGTATTAAAATTAAGTCTGTAGTCATCAAAACTAGAGTGTTGTAAGTTGAAAAAAAATTTTTTAAGATTTTATTTATTTGACAGAGAGAGACACAGCGAGAGAGGGAACACAAGCAGGGGGAGTGGAAGAGGGAGAAGCAGGCTTCCCGCCGAGCAGGGAGCCCAAATTGGGGCTCAATCCCTGGACCCTGGGATCATGACCTGAGCCAAAGGCAGATGCTTAATGACAGCCACCCAGGCACCCCATAAGTTGAAATATTAATTGTCATCCCCAGGGTAATAATTACATATGTAATATATATACTACATAATAATTAATATAATTATAACATGAGATAATTAATATAGTCATAATTAACATATATATGTGCTTATGTGCAAATACAGTAAGTGTGTACACATACAAATGTATTACATGTATGAATTAAAAAAGCAACTTTAAAAAGTAAACAACAAATATGTAACACATAAAGTAAAGCAGTAATGGTGAAACAGAAGAACAAAAATGAAATAAAGACATGTAGAAATCAAACAGCAAAAAGGCCGATGTAAGTTATATCGTACAGGTAATCACATGACGTATAAGTGGGCTATGCGCCAATCAAAAGGCGAAGACTGACAAAATGCATTTTCAAAACATGATCCAGCTATAGCCTCTCAAAACAGACAAACATTAAGTTCAAAGATTCAAATGTGCTGAAAGCAGAAGGACAGAAAAAAATACACCATGCGCTCATTAACCTAAAGAGGTTGCAATGACCATACTACTAATCAGACAAAATGAAGTTTAACACACGGATTGTCACTGGAGATCAGAAAAGGATGTTTTATGCTAAAAAGGTCAATCCATCAGTAAGATAGGATTATTATAAACATATATGTCCCGAACTATAGAGCCCCAAACTACATCAAGTGAAAACTGACAGAATTGAAGGCGAAGAAGAAAAATTCAAAAATATGAGTTGAGGACACTACATACCATTTTCAATAATGAAAACAATGAGGTAGAGGATAAAAATAGGAAAGAGAAAATTCAAAAAAAAAAATTTCAATTAACCAGAACTAACAAATGTCCATACAACATGTCACATAAAAACAATCTCAAGTGTAGACGGAATACTCTCCAGGAGTGGCCATATGTTAGGACATAAAACAAGGTTCAATATATTTGCCAGGAGCAAAATCAAACATAGAATACTTTTATTTCCTTTAACCATATGTAATGAAACTAGAAATCTATAAAAAAGGAAATCTGGGAAGTTAACAAATATGTGGAAATTAAATAACATACTCTTAGGAAAATAATGGATCCTTAGAATAAAAAACTAAATAAACCTGAAAACACTTTGAGATGAATGGAAACAAAAACAGAACATACCAAAAGTTATGGGAAACAGCTAAGGCAGTAGGGAGAGAAATATTTATAGCTGTAAACATCTGTATTTAAAAAGAAGAAAGTCTGAAATCAACAATCTAACTATTCATGTTAAGAAACTAAAAAAAAAAAAAAAAAAAAAGAGCAAACAAAACCAACCCAATACAAGCAGATGGAAGAAAATAAAAACCAGAGCATAAATAATGAAATAGAAAAATAGCCAAAAATCAAAGTTAGTTCTTTGAAAAGATCATCAAAACTGATAATCTGTTAGTTTCAACAATCAAGGGGGGAAGGGAGAGAAAGGTTCAAATGATTATGTTAGGAATGAAAAAGGGGACATTACTATTGATCTTACAGAGGGAAAGGGGATAAAAAGAAATACCATGAACAACTGTGTGCCATCACATTGGACACACGAGCTGAAATGGACAAACACCTTGAAAGAACAAACAAGTGACACTGGGAAGAAGAAATTAAGTAATCTGAATAGACCCATTACAAGTAAAGAAACTGAATTACTTACCAAAAAATTTTGAACAAGGAAAGTTCATGTTTGTATGGCTTCACCAGTGAATTCTACCAAACATTTAAAAAAGAATTAAAACCAATCCTTTACAACTCCTCCAAAAAACAGAAAAGGAATTTACTCAAACACTACCCAACAGAATCTGTGAGGCCAGTAGGACTCTGAAACAAAAACAAGATGAAGACATAATCCTTCGTGAACATGGAAGAATTACTTTCAACAAAATACTAACAAACTGAAAACCAGCAATGTGTGGGAATTAAGTATGCTTACCAAAAGGGATTTATCAAAGAATGCAAGTTTGGCTAAACATACAGAAATCAATGAATATAATATATGCTATTAATAGAATAAATGACAAAACCACATGATCCCAGGGCTAGGTATCTGGCTATGCCGGAAACAAGAAAATGCTCAGAGAATGACAGAGACACGTGGAAAGAACACAGAAGACAACACCAACAGCATGCTTCTGTTGACCAGGATGGAGCAATGTGAGCACCACGTTAGGTACAGAAATGATTCCTACTTAAAAAAAAAAAAAAAAAAAAAAAAAAAAAAAAAAAAAAAAATCCATGTGTGTACAGGGACAAAAACTAAAAACATCAATTCAAAAACTTCTTCAACAAATGTAGGAGCAATAGACATATTACAAAATAACATGAAAGTACTCTTCAAAGGTTAAACTGTTGTCTTTCTTCTCTCAATAAACATAGAGATGACTGCATATTAACAATATTTTACTTTACTTGATGAATTTTGGCCTCTGTTTTGCTTCAGAAAATTGCAAAAGAGAGGTGACAGAATTTCATACTCATCTAATTTGTAGAGATGGCAATAAGAGGCCTATTCTAGTTGCTTATTTTCATACTAATTTAGTTTCCTTTCCCTACAGTACTTAAGGAAAAATAGTCGTTTTTATTATTTGGACTTTTAATCCCCAAATAAATATTAAGACTTGGGTTTACTGGGTCGACTTTCAACCACAACAATACGCTGAAATGTTCATGAAGCCACTTATGATTACAACAGCACTACGCATGACTTTTAAGTGAAAATTTATCCTAAAAGAATAGTTCTGCAACATGCAGGATAGCACCTCAAACAATACATCTGTGAAACCATCCGGACATCCCGGCTTCATTTCTTCTATTTCTCTCTCTGCAGTTGGACATTTTTCCCGGGGTATGGCAAGGATAGTAGGACGTCCACCAGGAAGGTACTGCAGTTAGTTTTTGTCATCATTTACAAAGTAAACACCCCTTAATACTAACAACATAGACCTTGAGCAAAGATGGCACTGTTATCTTAAAAATTCGAGCAAATTCCTGGAATGACGCAGGCCATAGTCAACAGGGATCGCTAAAGTAGTGCCTTCTCGTTGAGAGGGAGAGAAGGAAGTGTAGGGAGGTAAGATGAGGCAAGGCAAACTGAGGTAAGGGACGGCCAGACTACCCTGAGAGGCAGGAGAGACGTGCATGCGTGGAGCCCGGATATGCTTATGGCGATGTATAATATTCTGCGAAGTAAAATTGACTGAGATGGAAGCTATTTTGCATGGTACAGTGGCGATGGCTAACAAATGAGAGTTCTGTGGGCTGCCTGCTAGTCCCCTGCCTCATCTGCCACCCCTAATGACAGGAGCCACCTGCTGTTTTATTGTCACAGCTGGAGCCAGTTCACATGCCTTGGTGCTGAGCTCTGCCCATGAGCACCAAGCTCTCTCCTCGCCTCATTACTTTGATGAACTTTTTATGGTCAGCACCCATGAAGACCTCATCTAGGACTCTGCGACACGGGCCGGCTTCAGGGAGCACTTCCAGTTATACGAGGTGGTAATACACAGTGACACCAGAGCCGTCTGTGTCTGTCAGCTCGTGCCGGAGCGACTGGACAGTACTTTGACGCTACAGGCCCACAACAGGTAAAAGTGCCAGGAAATACTCACGCTTCACAATGTTTTTACTCCTCAGTGCAATGTAAAGATCACAACATACCGCCATAAGGAAGGTTTTTAATGGTACATGTTATTATAGAAAACCTAATGTACTGCTTATGATTACTGCCATAAAATTAAAATCTTTTCATTTTCTATAGATTGAAAGCCATAGGGACAAATTTTGTTCTTTGGCCTTTAAAGTAAAAAGGGATAAAAACTGAAATGGAATCAAAACCTTCTTTGTATTGATATAAACTATTTTAAGCAAAAAAAAAATCATTAGCTGTTTTTAATGTTTTTAATAAATAAAATAAAATAATGATACATCGGCTGATTTCACGCTAAATCTGCCATGTATAATTTTGATGGTAAGGAGGATATATTCAAATAACCATGCCTTAAATACCAAAAGACTTTACAAGCTTTTTCTGATAATTGCTGGCCAAACATACACAGAAATCACCAAAGAGTTGACTATTTCTAGAGGGGAGAACTTTGAGATGATTTTAAAATTTTAGTAACATTAAAAAAAGTGACCAACTCTGAAAATTTACCGTGTGAAAATTACTGAAAATCATTTCCGTAACAGAAACACTGACTCATGTCTGACAGTAAGAGTTTAACCTAGAAAAAGAAACTCTTTACAGCATTTAAATATTTCAACATATCCCCATGTACACACACACATGCACACTGGTAATATTTTGAAAATATCCAAAAATCACCAAGTAAGATTTAATTTTCTAGTGCCTAAAAACCAGACTATGTATTTCTTCAGTGGCATCCCTGCTGGCAAACGTGACAAACTGCACAATGTTAGCAGCCATTAAGTATCACTTAAACTTATTTAAAATTCTCCCTACAAATGTATGTGTGTATATAAATAGAGAAGTGATTTCTTTTAGGTTACTCTCTCCTCAAAGCAGATATGTATTCTACTTTTCTCAGTCCCACTATGAAATTCCCATTCATTGCTAATATTAAAAATATTGATATTTTACTTATAAGGTAGCGTGAACTTAACTAATACTCCAAAGCATGAACATTGTTCTGAACTTTGGGTCGCCAAATAAGTACTAAACTCAGTGCTTGTTATGTACCTTGTACTGTCAAATAGTAACAAAGGTGCTGATTTCCACTATGTAAGTTAACAAGCCATATGTTTTTACATACAAAACTTTCTTAGAAACATTTTTGAACAGCTTACCTAAATACATAAAATTTTTTAAAAGTTATTAGTAAAAAAGAATGTGTCATTAATTTAACAAATTGGCAAAAACTAATCTCCATATCATTTCACTTTTAAGTCAACCAGGTAATTTTTTAAAATAAGGATAATCAAAAAATTACCATGAGAAGAGATGCTTGCATTTTAAGTGCATTTACAAATGATTATGAGTCCGATGACATAATACACATATGCCAGGTATATAAGACAGCAATCTAATAAAATGCCAAACTTACAGTTTGTGGAACCTAACTTTAAAAATAAAACAGTACTCAGTGGTTGTATTTTTTTGTAATAGTTTTTTTTTTTTTTTTAAGATTTTATTTATTTGACAGAGAGAGACACAGCGAGAGAGAGAACACAAGCTCAGAGAGTGAGAGAGGGAGAAGCAGGCTTCCTGCTGAGCAGGGAGCCTGATATGGGGCTTGAACCCAGGACCATGGGATCATGACCTGAGCTGAAGGCAAACGCTTAACGACTGAGCCACCCAGGCTCCCCTCAGTGGTTGTACTTTAATGACATTTAACCTTTTATCAATCAAGTAAATATGAAAAAATAATTTACCCAATTTCACACACTGTCCTTTTTTCAGGCAAACAGTCTTCGAATATTCTTTGAACTGATTCTGTGTAAAGAATACTATGAAATTCCCTTCAGTAAATGTGTGGATGCTAGGTGCCTTTAATGAAATCACAGTGGTGGCTTCTGTTTCAGTGGGTGAGTATTCAATTGCTAGTGCTGTCTCTCTATGCAAAAAGAAGTAAAAAAAAGAATCAACTATATTACTAAGTGAATAAAAAGAAACTTCAGAAATGGATGAGAGCAAGAAATAGGTCATATACTTCAGTTGCAGTGATAGACTAACATAAACACACACAGGAAACCTAGGCTGCTTACATAAGATAAAGTTAGCAAAACTCCAGCCATCTACTAAGCAGGATTCGGAGCAAAGAGACTGAGCTAGGAGGCATGGTATCATCCAAGGTGACACAGAACCACAGAATAGTTTCCTGAACCAGACAAAACTGACACCCGTCAACCCTAAATGCTTACTTATACGTAACTGATATTCCTCAAAACTGATATTTGGGGGTTTGTTTTTCAAAGGAACTGATGGAGAAAGTGTGTTGAACTAACTATTACAAAAGCAAGTTCTCTTACTAAAAACAGTCGAGAAGAAGAATACAGTTTTAAGCAAAGGAGAAAGTCCGTGAGCCACAATATCAAATAATTATGTTTGCAAAGAATACCAGAATAGGAAAGATGTTATATTTTATTTTTTTAAAGATTTTATTTATTTGACAGAGATACACAGCGAGATGTTGTATTTTAATAGCACTTAAATCTTATAGTGTTTCCTATATCCTGTATTACATCTGATGTTGACAATTATCCCGTGAGATCAACAGTAACTTTTTTTACTGGCTAATAAGAAATTAGCAATTTTGAGTTCCTTCTGTCCAAATGAGACAAATTTCCATATAATAGTTTATTTTCCGTAACACCATTAAAATAACTTATAAGTATCCAAAAAGACATAGTCATATAATCCTAGACAAGTTTTTTTTCATTCACTTCCTAGGTGTCTATTTATGATCCCCCAAAGGTGTTCCAGACTGAATATTTGTGCTCCCCCAAAATTCACATGTTGAAATCTAACCCTCACGGTATTAGGACCTGGGGTGGTTGGGAGGTAACTTGGTCATGAGGGTGTAGCCCTCGTGAATGGGATCAGTGCCCTTATAAAAAAAAAAAAAAACCCAGCCCATAGAACTGCCTCACCCCTTTTGCCAGAAGAATAAGAAGGAAACAGCTGTCTATGAACCAGGAAGTAGGCTTTCACCAGACACCCAATCTGCATGGCTTGGACCCTGGACTTCCTACCTCCCTCACTGTGAGAAATCACCCTGTTTATAAGCCACCAGGCTCTGCTAGTCTGTTACAGCAGCCCAGACACATTAAGGAAACAAAGTAACGAATTATCATGTTGCCTTTTTAAACCTGATCTTAAGAAATGTTTTCTTGGGGCGCCTGGGTGGCTCAGTCGTTAAGCGTCTGCCTTCAGCTCAGGTCATGATCCCAGAGTCCTGGGATCGAATCCCGCATCGGGCTGCCTGCTCAGCAGGGGAGCCTGCTTTTCCCTCTGCCTGTCTCTCTGTCTCTTATGAATAAATAAAATCTTTAAAAAAATAAAAAAGAAATGTTTTCTTTACATAATATTTTAAATTGAGCAAAGAACATATGTAAGTAAGGTAAGTATGGAGAATAATATCTGTGTGCTCTTCCCTAATCTCATCTCACTGCCTACTCTCTGAAGAATAAATATATGCTGAATAATTTGTCATTATGTCACTTGATTTTAGTTATACAACGTATGTCCATATCCTTATATAATTAATAATATATTATCTCATTGTAATGTAACAATATATTTTATATTATAAAATAATATAATAAATACTATATTGCTTAGTGTGGCTTATTTTTTAACTTTTCAAAAATGGGGTCATATCATGGTAATAAATAGATATTTGGGTTGTTTCCATTTTTCCTGATTCCTGGACACAAATTTTGTTTTTTAAATAATATCTACTGCAGCAAAAACTTCTATGTTAAATCCATCAACTTCCAAATGCTCTGGTTGTGTTCATATTCTCATTTTCTCTCCTATAAAAACCTATAAGGCTACAAATAAGAATAGTAAATATGTTTCCATTACTCAAAAATTAAAAGCATTCAAAAACAATAGGCAACATATCTATAACCAGTCAAATTTATTTGAAGTGTTATTAAATAATATTATCTAAAAATTCATTTGAACCTTTAGGAAGAAATAACTTCTTCCCGCTCCAGAGACAGTACCGAACGTCCAGCAAGACAGGGCGACTGCAGTCCACAGAGGCGCACGCTGTCCAGCCCAGCCGTGGTCTCCATGCTTGGGGGAATGGAGCTCCACCACTGCTCTGCTTGGCATCCGTAGGCAGCAGCCTGCCACAGCACACAGAAGATGACCACGTGCTAGAAGGCAAAGCAGCTGAGTATATTTGCCCAGGAAAATTAGATAAAAGGACTGTAACAGCAAGTCAAGCAGTAACGTATATTGAAACACCAACACCACCAGTAGAGTAAAAAAAAAAAAAAAAAACCAATTCTACATACTATACTTTTCCTCAAAATTCTACTTGAGTCCAAAATCCAAAATTAAAAAGGTAGTACCTCTTCAATAAACAAATCCTGCCAGTCTTTATGACTCCCACATCTGCTTTCAAAAGCAGAGAAACCTAGCACTTAAACTTCCAATGCCATAACCTTAAGATAATAATAATAATGCAATTATATGATGGCATCTGTAGCCATAATACCTTAGGTATAGTATGTTCTTACCAGTTACCTATTATAACCATGGGGATTCAGAACACAACTTTTGTTTCAATTTTTAGATAAAAATGAGTAGATACAAAGTAAAACTGGAATTCCCTCAAAAGAGAAAATTTAACCCTCGTATTCATTTGATACTCTGTGATAAGAAAATCAGCATTTTCCAATCACTCAGGAAGTAAAAAGCACAGGAATAACTTGACTGTACATTCTGAAATTAGAAAAGTCATACTCACATAAATCCAGACTTCAATACTTCTACAAATAGCCATAATAATTCCTATTGCTATATTTCTATGAAAGAAATAGTATAGTTATTTTCTTTCGTGCAACATAGTCATAAAAATGTAGATATTTTTTGAATTATAAATAAGCATAGCTAGCTTTAGTGAAAGAGAAACCGTGCCGAACATAAACCTATTTTCTCATGACAGACTGATTTTGTTAGAAGGTCCTTGATTTAAACCTATTATTCAGACCAAAAAAAGAAAGAAAAGAAAGACAAGTAAAGTTAGAAAGCTACAATAAAGAATATATCACTAGCCGGTGTTTTAGTTAAAGAGAACTAAAGAGAAACATTTTAGAACTCTTTGGAAAAAATGATTGTTTTCAATTTCAGGTCATATATAAGTGTAGACAAAATAATTTAATAACTATATATACAACTAAAAATTCACCACAATTATTGCTGTGCAGTAAGATTATGCTAGTATTTTTGCTTAAGATTTTCTTTAATTTCCAAATATTGTCTACTTAGTGTCTTAATTCAATAATCTGAAAAACAAAATAAATACGGGCAAATAAATTTTTCTGGATATCCCTTCCAACCACTCTCATGCTATTTAAAAAGAAAAGCATCCAAATGAGCTACACAATTCATCGTACTGATGACAGAGGTGGAGATCTAGTGAGTCCATAGGAATCTTGGACTCTCCCAAAGAATAGCTGGTGCTGGACCCTGGGTCAGGCGAAAGACTGGGAGCTGATGCACCACCCACCCACACGCTCCTATCTAGCACATGTCACTAAACCAGGCTGGTGCTAGAAATACAAAAGATGAATCAAAATACCCGAAACCCTGAAATTCCCAGCTTCAGAGGGGAAGTCAGCACAGAACAATTGGGGGATCATTTCCCTAAGTAGGTGACAGATAGACAGAAGACTGTTAGAGAAATAATGAGTTCATTAATAAATTCTCAGTGTTAATCTATTGCCTGAAGGTCAGGAAAATCAGTGTTTCCAGCCAGAGGTTAAACACTGAACTCAGTACTGTAAAATAACTGAAGAGCCAAAACTGGAATCAACTAATCAAAGTGCCCCATGACAACAGTAAATGCCTGGGGTAGTGCATTATGATAATTTAGTGTATAGTATTTACTTGATTCTGATTCTGAGTATTGATTTTGAGATACACAATTGATTTACTAACATCCTTCCCAAAGGTGAAAAAAAACATCAAATTAATGCCCCAATTAACTTTAAACACACTGCAATTTCAAAAATGTAAAATAAGAAAAAACATGTCTTATAAGCAGGAAGCAGGTAATAAATCATAATATACCTATTCCTTTAGAGGCAACAGACACAATATATAAATATCTAAAAAAGCAAAATGTTCCAGATAAAGGCAGAAGTAGTGTAGTAAAATTTCTTTCACAACATTTTAGATTGCAAGAGTTTATTTCCATTAAAAATACCTGTATGAATACCAATTAGGGAACGCCACATATCTTAAAACAGTGACAACTCATTAGGATTTTATCACTACCTATCCTAAAAGGGAATATTATATACTTCAAATAAACCTTACAACGGTCCTATCTGATTTAGTAATTTAAAAACTCAGAGAGAATCTCCTATATTATAAATATGGAAGCTTCATATTATCTTACATTTAACTAAAGATGAACCAAAACATTAAACAAGAATTGGGATGCCTCGTATACACACACACACAGATCTGATATGACAGCATAAATTCTGACCAAACGCAGTCATCTTCCTTCTAATTGAGTATCAAAGAAAAAAAAAATGGTGCTCTCATTTTTTAATATGGTTACTCTATCTGGTGATATTACTACCATAATTCCACACATAGAATGATTCTTAAATACATTTTTACTTGTATGGTCATACAAACAAACATATTTGAAGCCTGAATCCATCTTTCTAGCTTTTAACTCTGATTTCCAGCTTCCTATTACAGATCTCCACCCGAATACTCGAAAGTCATCGTAAACTCGGCACAAAAACTGAACGTGTCACACCTTCTCTGCCACCCTGCAATCCCTAATCCCTGTAACTTGCTCCTTCTCTCCAGTGGTCTCTATCTTGGTTAATAAAACACCACTTTTTGGCTAAGCGTCCAAATCACAAACCTAAAGTCAGCCATCACCACGCCAAGCCACACTCGTGTCATTAGCTAGCAAGTCTCAGCTCTGCAGCCCGAGTCTCTCCTCTACCCATCCATCTTTGCTTCCTTACTTAATGGATTCCTTATCCATTTTCTGAACAATTAAAATAAAGACCCTAAGTGGCCTCAGTGTCTATAATTATTCTAAACCCAGACATCAGCTATATTGAAGATATGCTATCTATAGGGTAAGGTAACCACATTATTTTTTATCCAAACCATAGCAGCACTTACGAGATAGAAACAGGGGCCACCAGACAAGAGGCTAAGAGAGCAGAGACGAAACTTCTCTGTTGCTTCAGTAGGAAAATCTGCAAGAATAGACACTATGAACTACACTCTGCAAATGAGGAAGAAACGAAAGAAAAAAGGTCCACAAAAAAGATGGTCATTTTCATTTCTGACTTGTGACTTGACTTGAAACAAAGCAGCCAAGAGTGTCCTTGAGTACTGCGTCAACAGGTATTCAAAACGGAACAGAGCACGAACCAGCCTATCTTGGAAAAATGTTAGGTTGAACTAAATGAAACTGTCGTTTTTACAGGAAAAACGCAGTCAAAGTCAGCAATGTCATGCATCTCAACCTAATTAAGGTACTGGTCTCACCTGTCTGCGAACTATTTCTCGCTCCATACCGGGGAAGCACAAGCAGTTCACAGTTCTTCCGGACCGCTAATTTCTAGGTGGTATTCACTTTTTGCACTTCAGAAAGTATGTGCTCTCAAATGTTACAGTGCAGGGGAAAGACAGGCTGCCTTACACAGCAGCATCTCTGTAAAGATCATGTTTTCTGTGCATATCCTCATTTCTCTTGGACTGTTTTAAAAATAAATAAAGTCTTCCGACTTTCTTTTCTGCTGGAACGGCTACAGAGCAGAAGGTGAAAAATAAGAGAAAGCTAAGCTCTGCGGCCACACAACCGTCCCACAGCGTAGCGCGCAACTAGCAAGTACTTCAGGAATTCTTTTGTCATCTCAGCTTTCCCACCAGGTGCGGAATTCCAGACAAGAACTCCACTGCTTTTTTATTTTTTTTCTAAGATTTTATTTATTTATTGGACAGAGAGAGAGACAGCGAGAGCGGGAACACCAGCAGGGGGAGCGGGAGAGGGAGAAGCAGGCTTCCCGCCGAGCAGGGAGCCCGACGCGGGGCTCGATCCCAGGACCCCGGGACCACGACCTGAGCCGGAGGCAGCCGCTCAACGACTGAGCCACCCCGGCGCCCCTGCACTGCTTTTCCTTCGTAAACTTTTCCGCGTCCCAGGTTCTCACTCCTGATTCTACTGCCAGAGGTAGCTGTAAGACCCAGCTGGCTGGCTGACTAGGAAAGAGGCAGAGTCTAGAGAGCACCTCCATATTGCTCACAGCCGCCATCATGGGCACTGGGGAGGCCGTTTCCACGCAGGAGGGCATTGTCCATTGTTATACAGCCTAAGGTGCGTTTATTTGACAACTGAGAGAAATTGCTAGCATTTGAAATGTACGTATCAGACAAGAAATATACACAGTATTAATATATTTTAGATGAAAATCAGATAGGAATTACTAATTTTAAAGATAAGGTCAATGTCAGAGAAAATCTCAAGTCTAAGAACTTCTCTAATCTGGGGTCCTAATAATGTGATTTCACACTGTATTTACATCTGACCAGATGATTAAAAATTTTTTAATATGAATAAATCAGGATATTGTTATATTTAGCTAAATATCACAAAAAAACCCCACTAAATAAACCAGAATGCTTGTATTTGACTGATTAGCGTGTTCTATCATCTATTAAAAAGCCCACAGGGGAAGTCAAGTTATAATTAAAAGGCTGATTCATGAGGATGCAGAGTAAAGAGCTAGTTTCCTTCTTATGGTAATAAAGCTACCCAAAATGAGGGTCCTCTTCCCTACAATGTCTCTTAAATGCTTTAAAAATTCTTGGTTTTGGGTTTACCTGGTTTGAGATTTGACACAGACTACCATCCTTTTATCAATGTGAATCTTAATCAGAGGTGAGTGTGAGTGATTTAGATTACAGCTACCTTTCATTACATCCTAGTCGTAAACAGTCACTTGAATTAAATTCTCAGGCTGTTTTATGCTAATTTAGAGGTAATTATATAACTATTCAAATCACGTGCGTGCATATGTATGTGAACGGACATGTGTACGTCTGAATATGCACATGTACATATACATGTACATTTTACATATACACATACACAAATGTGCATTTATGCAAATGTTAACGTATGTGTATGTGAGTGCATATAAAATTTTCCAAATATGATGGTAGAAAAGGTCTTAATGATTTAACCCACTTATATTTTTCTCAATGGATTCACTGCCTAAAATCTTGCACATTATCCACTGAATGACTCTCCTAAACCACCTCATGTACAACAGCCACTCGTTTTTACATCACCTGACCAGTGATGATCTCAAACTTCCTATGATGAAGCTGCTTGTCATCTACTAATAGTGAGAAAAGACACTGGTTCTCTGCCAACTTTCCCCAGGAAAATCAGTGACAGTGACAGACTGGTATGGAGCTGATCTACAAATCCCAGCAGTAATCACATCTGCACAATGGAAGAAAAGCCAAAGAGACATCACTGGGACACTACTTCAGTGTTGGTACTGGGGAGAGACCAGATGACAAGGGGACCCTCCCCCAGAGTCTGCTCTAGTAACTATTCACCTCCCAACTGGGAAATCTAAAGATCTGTCTGTGCTGAAGAAGAGGTAAGATATCAATACAAGGGGAGTACCTGAACCAATTTCCCAAAGGCCCTTCTACCTAACTGCTATCTCAGCCTTGCACTCCACAGTGCAGTTGGTGCAGGCACTGATGAAGCTGCCCTTGATATAATGTCTACAGTTGCCTATGCAGGTGAGAGAGCAAGCTTATAAAGGTACCTTGTACTGAACATGCAAGAGAAAAAATGGTTGGTGGGCAAGACCTAAAGGAAGTGTACATGCACATCCTAGAGGGCAGAGGGACCAACCCCAAACATCGGGTCCTAATCCCTGAGACCTGAAAATGTTAGCCAATTTGAAGGGGGGGCAGTTTGAAGATGGTATGAGATCAGGGATCTAAACTGGGAAGATTCACTTGGGTTATCAGAGCCAAGGGCAATCACAAGTGTCCTTCTAGGAGAGGCAGAGAGATGGCACAGATAAAAGAAGACATGGCAGGGACCAGAGAAGTGGGGACTGACGCAAGGAGGCCACAGCTGAGGGCTGCCAGCAGCCACAGAGGAAATGTGGCCCTGACCACCTCCTAACTTTAGCCCAGTGATGCCAATGTCTGCCTTGTGACCTCCAAAACTGAAAGACAATGAATTTCTGTTGTTTTAAGCCACCAAGTATTGGTAGTTTGATACAGCATCCACAAAAAACTAATATAGCATTTTCTTATTTTGCCAAGAATATTTATATGATATGTTCTAAACCAAAGCTCTATAAAAAGTATAATACAAAATTAAATAAACAAGCAAACAACAAATAAACAATAAAGTCCTTAATGACATTCTGGGCATCATACATATTTTTATATGTATAAAATTTCCTTTAATTCCATGCTCGGGGGGCACCTGGGTGGCTCAGTCGTTAAGCGTCTGCCTTCGGCTCAGGTCATGGTCCCAGGGTCCTGGGATCGAGCCCCACATCGGGCTCCCTGCTCTGCAGGGAGCCTGCTTCTCCCTCTCCCTCTGCCTCTGCCTGTTTGTGCTCTGTGTATATGTGTGTGTGTGTGTGTGTCAAATAAATAAATAAAATGTTAAAAAATAACTCAATGTTCAGAATATCATAAAAGCCATTTCTTTTAATCCTTCACATTCTACTTTTTTCATTTTTAAGTAAGCATGTGTGTTTTTTTGATTCCAGAAAATTAAAACACGTTGGACCATCTTATAAAGTTTTATAATTGGTGTGAGTCCTCCTTCAGAGTGTATTTTTGGAGTTAATTAAGTTCAATGAATAGTCTTAGAATCATGTTTTTCCTTTCAGGCATATTAACCTAGTCTGGGAAGGAGTGGTCCGAAGCACGTTCTTCCTCTAAGTTAAGCTGGAGATGAGCTTTTAAAAAAAGGCAGAGTCCAAATGTCAGGACATTTTCTGAAAGGAGGACACCTGTTTCAGAAAGCACCTACTTTTCAGTTACTGACAAAAGAAACATGTACTTCAGTGCATGATTTCTAACTGCTGATCCTCTAGTACCTGGAGCTGAGAGAAGGTCTCAGTACTTCACCAACGATCTGGTTCTAGCCCCTTCTCGCTCTCCCTGCCTGCTCCTACCTGGAGTGGGGGGAGCGTGCTGAGGAACGGGAGGAGACATTACTAACAAAGCAGTAAAAGTTCCAACCATCCCCTCCTAGATAATCCTAAATTCAAAGAGTCAAACGAATAATCTGGTGCATGCCACAGCTTCAGGGGTATGAATAGTTTAGCAACAGAAAACATTAATCAGAGAAATCATATGCACTTTGTGGATAAGACAAAAAACTTGTTTGGTACTAAAGAAATGAGAAGCAAGCAGCACCAAACACTGAGATAAAAAAATTCTTTCCATTTTAACAGTAAGTAGGTCTGACCTTCTACTAATCTCACTGAAATGCAGAAAAGACTTTATGATTCCAGGGCGAGGACAAACTATCATGTTAACGACCACTAATATAACTGAACATCATATATGATTTTTATTAGGTCTACAGTAAGTCTAAATAAATACAGTGAGCCATATGCTGTGTAGAAAAATTACAGAAGAATGGATGTCTCAAAATTCTAGTAACTTATTAATATTTGCATGTAAAAAGTGCCACGCAAATATGAGGGGGCTTTTAAATTATAACTTGATATCAGATTCTTTACTTGAGAGGAGTTCACATATCTTTTCAAATCTCCTTATAGTGATTTATAATTTCTATGAAACACCTGAAAATGGCTTTAGAAACTCCAGTATTCACCTTCCAGTGTTCATGCAGACAGTACAAATTCTGCACTATTCTATTCATATAGAAAGAACCGAAAGGGAAACAATGTCTAAATTCTCCTTCTTAATCCAACAGTGAACATTAAAAAAAAACACTCCATTTAAGAGATGGTTACCACTGCAAAGTATCTGATTTTTAACCCATCTTCAAATTTCAATTTTTTATTGTACTATATAACACTTACCTTCATAATTTCAATTCATTTTTAAGAAAATCCAACCATCGTAAAAATCAATATAAAATCCAGTTAAAGATTTTGAAACAAATTCCTCTTTATGTGTTAGAAAACCACCACTGCATTTCTTAAACAGATATCTAAACGCTCTCAAATATAACAACATATAGCAAAGGATTCTCTATCATGCATAATTAGTATTATAAATGCCTATAATTAATTTTACTCAGATTATTTTAAATCTAGAATATGTACCATTCCCCAAGAATTTAAAAATCAGTATTACTCCAAATTATAATAACCACAAAAAACTGTGATTCTCATACATACCTACACATGTGTATAAGTGTTTACACATGTGTAGGTGAGTGCCTCCTCAGACACACACCTCAGCCACACACACCTGTGGTTCTTTGTTGAAAATACACAGCTAGAGGTATTTATGAGAAAGCATGGTGGTCACCTATGGCACTAACCAACAACAAATTAATTTTTCATCTCTACAGATAACAAATAATCATGATTGCTTAATATATATGTACATATAAATGTATAATTACATATTGATTAGTTTAGCTTTTAGCAAAACACAAGAGTATATTGCATTTCTCCAGAGTAAGATAGTATTTTTTAAAATTATACCAACAGACCATTAGCATTGAGTGAATTTATTTTCCCCAACAGTGCTAAAGATATGCAAAATTTTCATTCTTCAGAGTTGCACAGTAAATGATTAACACCAGCTCTGCTCATTATCTCGCTTAACAAAACTTCTCTAAAAACAAATAAATCAAAAATGCCTCCAACATTCCTGAATAAATAAATTACAGACCTATTCGGTGGCAGCAATGATATTTTAAAAAGCTTGTGCAAGCTCATTGTATAATTTTATTACAAAACCACATTTGATAAAAGAAAAAACTGTCCACTTTTTCATTCTCTCCATAGTTTTATTAGCAGGGATAGCTTCTCAAAGATGAAGAAACTTTATAATAGCAACATATCTAGGAAGTGTTAACCCTGTGTTCCAACAGATTATAGTCACTGCTAATTAGGAGCTGATACTTCTTATAAAGATACTTTTAGGAGCCAAGAGTATTTTTCTCTCATAATGAGAATATAAGGATAATGACAGCTAATAGGAGCCATCACTATATGATCAGAGACCATAAATGAGAACATTTGTATAATGGGAACATAATTCTTAACTTTAAAAATATAGGTTGCAGAGAATTATTTGTATTTCCACAAAACCTTCACAACTTTTACACTAAAGAAATGCCATAGAAAGAACTGACAAAGGCATCGTGTGTATCCTGGTTTTCAGTAAAAATGGGCATCACAGAACAGCGGTACCTACACTTTATATTTTAAAAAAATCTCAGGGCAGAAATAGTACTAATTAAGCATAAATGTTAAGAGGAAAAAATTAATGAAGTGATGAAATTGCATTATTTTAAAGTGAAAATCAATGCATTCTAGGATTCCATAAAGCTCACTAGGTAGTAAGTCTACTGCATACTAAACACCGTAAGCTAAAATCTAAAATTAAAGCTCCAGTGAGTTAACCTATATTTTATTCAAACAACCACTAAAAAACCATTTTCTTTTATGACTGACAAAAGTTATAACACTGGAAGATCTAATGTAGAAAAAGCTTTGTAATTATTCTAATCTTGCCATTAAAAGTAGCCTTCAAAATAATTCTACCTACAAGACTGCTATATTCAAAAAGCACAGATACACATAAAATAATTCAATCCCAAACACAAAAAGCTCCTCTAGCGCCATAACCTAAAAGATTTTTCTTGGAACTAAAAAAAAAAAAAAAAAAAAAAAAAAGAGCATGTAAATTAAGGTGACTGAAACATGCTTTCATCTAGCAGAGTAATATGGTAGCTATTCATCACCTGAAGTCATAAAACACTAGGTCCCGTCCTTAGCATATTCTAATGAAGCCTATCATGCAAATGAGAGTGACCTTTTCCTTGCATTCTGCAAGTTCACATTTATTCCAGGAGTACATAGAGTTTGCCAATACAAACTAGCCAAAGACTGGTAATTACTGTAATCAATTAGTAGTTAGTGTCGTTCTGCTCATTTTCAGCTAATGTCAACTAAGCCATTTTTGAGAGAGCCACCCTTGACAACAGCTCTTCTGTTGTTGTTTTTAAAATGAGGGAAAAAAGAAAATAAAAGGATGAAAACACTCAAACTTTCCAATATGGCCGCAAAGTTGCATCCCTCCAAATGACATGAAGATGCAAGACAAGGCCCTAAAGTTTATAATGGACAAAGACTCTTGGGTAAAGTTGCGTATCCTTAAAATGACATTGAAGTTTTCTGCCTATACAATTAAACATTAATATTTAAATATTTAAATGAAGGACACTCTCCTGTGCAGCAGTTCAGACTAGGTAGAACTTGGGCACTCTTCGCAACGGTTGAGTAAACAGGCCATACCCTCTGCTCGGGAACAGTCTATTCTGTCGACAGTTATGGATAGGAAACATTACGGCAGCCGGTAATTAAAGTAAAAACTAATACTGTCTCAGAGATGGGGAATTTTGTAAAGGAAAATCATTTATCATGGCTTACAGTTCTCACAACTGAAATGAATTATCTTTTCCTTTAGCACATATCCATTTTAAAGCAAGTGTATTTACTAAACTGAGGCCCACTGGCCGATCTTAATTGCATTAGTTAGTAGGCATGGAACAAAAATATAATAGGTCACAGAAAATATTCTACACATACCGCACAACATAAAGCCTTGGAATATAAAAAGTGGGCATCAAAAACAACTACCAATTTAAAGACTGGTGAATCACAAGAAAACCAGATTATTAAAAAATCTATAGCATTCCCCCTTAACATGGTTGTTTTTAAAATCTACAGTAAGGTCTAAAGGAAAATACCTCTGCTAGTTGCTAAATAGAAATGTTAATTTCATTATCAACTAATGTCCTATTGCTGGACCTGGCCAACATGTGAAGGACAATATATTCAATACTCACTTATGAAAATTTATGAGAGAAAAGAGAGACCATTCCTGTGCTAGAAAGAAAATAAATCTATAGTATCTTAGAAGTTACCCAAAAAAAGAAAATATTGAGACAAATCATTTCACGAAGATTCCTAAACTCAAACGGCAGACCTAAATGCCAACCTTGTTTGTACATGTCAAACTGCGACATATGAACTCATTCTTCCTTGAATCTATACAATCCAGGACCTTTTATAAACTGGAATCTCTGCCTGCTAAGGAATTACTGGTTTTAAATAAAGAAAATGTACTTGGGAGGAGTACTACAAGGGTAAATACATATATAATTATCATATGATCGATGTTTTTATATATTTATACCCACATATAAAGCACTGACACATAACTTTGAGTGTGCGCGTACTTTTCTTCTCTCCCAGGTGAAGGCATTCAGTTTATTTCCTGGTGCCTAAAGATAGAATTCTTAAATATCTAAAAACACCAATGAAATGCAGTCTCTTTTTAAATTAAAGCCACCCATTAGAGATTAAGCGTCTGTGGAAAAAATGCTACCATCCTAAAGACCATTTTTGTTTTAAATCTGGAATCATGCATAGAAACAACTTTCCAAAACAAAAAGCCAGAGAAGGGTCAAACAAAACTGGAAAACACTGAAACTCCATAGGTTTTCTCAGGTATCACCGGGTGATGTTATGAGGCCAGCAGAGGTACAGGATCTACTTCTCCAAGTACCTGCAGAATTGTGGAGTGTTTTTGGAGAGGGAGTGGGGAGCACCTTGTTTTGCAGTGTTTGTTTCCATGGTGAGATTAGGGCAAAAAGAGCAATCAAGTGGCAGTACGTGGAGTGACGTTGAAGATTTATTGGTTGGCTTCTGCGGACTGCTGGAACCAGTCACCTCACACGGCGTCAAACACACGCGACTTGTCGATACTGACACAGAGCCAAACAGCAGGAAGACAGCGCTTTCCATTCTTGTCAGAAGAATAAACCGATGCAGGCTCTGACAGTTACCGAGAGGGGACAAGAGCAAACACGATGAGCAGAGAGAGAAAAAAATATCCAGTAAATGTGAAGGGCCTAAGGCTTCTCACAAAAAATGATGCCAGGCTCGGAAAAAAGGAGCGGTTGCCTGCCTTGTCTCAAAGAAAAGGCTAACGTGAAAGGCTTCACAGAAGATAAAGCTCCCAGAACAGTGCTGCTCGACCACAAGATGAGGTCTTTATGGTAAACACTTGAGACAACTTGTGACCAAAGTCCTGTTACGACACTAATTGTCCATGAAAGCTGACCTGCAGCAAAGCGCACAGTTCACTTCCAGTAGTGCAGGCTCACGAGCAGGAACATGATTGTGGATGACAAAAGACATGCACGTATCACAGAAGACGGAGGACGCCGAGCATTACTACAGACCATGCGCCCAACAGATGCTTCTCGGACTTGATACTTCTTAAGTGGAAAGAAGAAAATTCGAGTACAACATCCGAGATTTTCTAATTATTATTTTCTTAGTATAGCTTTTCTAATTCTAATGATGGGAAACAGAGAAAGTGGACTGGCAGTAACATTTTTAAGAAATTAGATGTGGTTGCTTCATAAATTTAAAAATCTTGTAATAAAAAATTGAAGAATAATACTAAGTTTCTGTTCATATGTACCCCATGAATGATTTAATGTTGCTAAAGTGTTTCAATTTGTTAGGAGTGCTTAGTACAGAGAGAGGTTTGAGTATTACATATTGTAATTTACAATTATTGCAGCATTTCAATTTTTCCATAAGCTAATCAAGTGCATAAAGCACATTTCTAATGCAGTAATTTAAAACTACATTAGGTAACTTTAAATTACCTTGCTTATTATATCTTGTAAAAAAGTCATAGAGATAAAAACTAGTATTTTAATTGATAATTTAACAGTTAAACATTTTTTACTTGAAGCAGAAAAATGCGTTGACCATAAGCCTATGTGTAACTCCTATATTTAAATTGAAATAGAGTAAATCTTGTTTAACGTTGGAACTATTTCAACGTTTGGATTGATCTACATAGCAATAGTATAGAAAATTAAATTGATTAAAAATTGAACCCATTTAATTATACAGGAGATTTTAAAATTACCCACTTTACATCCTGAATAGATTTCTGAATGTTACAAACTGTAAACACTCAGATTCTTTCTAACAAATAAAAATATGACTTAACACGTGGAGAAGAGTAAATACTGTGATGACAAAAAAAAAAAAAAACCCATACCTGACAAACTTACTTTTTATTAACTTTGAAAAACAGAAAAAGAGTAACCATTTATATTTACATTTAAAATAAAAATGTTCACTATTAAGAGATTCTATAAAGTTCTGTAAGAATTATAATGCATTTACAATCAGTTCTTGAATACCCACTGGGGGATAATATGAACTGGTATATGTCCAAGGTAAATCTTGCTTTCCAATTTGACAATTACCATCAATATACTTTATTTGTTTTGTTGAGAAGGGAAGAAAGACTACTTTAATATTGGCTTAGAGAGGGACGGTCATCTCCTATTGATGGTTTACACCGATTTCCTTAATTACTAGCCTCTGCTGATACTCTGAAGTGAGATTTTCACGTCTACTAGACAATACTGGGAATCCTTAGCACCAAGTCCAACGGCTAGGAAAGTGCTTTCAGAAGTAGTCGTGCTTACTCTGTTCTTAAAGAGAAAAGGAAAAATAAAACAAAACAAATATTGCTTTAGAAATACAAGACAGTCTGCATGAGTAATTTCAACAAGAATCAGAATGTTTAAAAGTCTCAAGTCCTTCCATTTCTTTTCATAAGATGTCCTCAAGATGGCTTTATTTAGATGTAACTTAAGTCCCAAATAGTACCTATCTGTATTCAAAACAGCTAAGTATGAAAGTCTCAAGGGAAGCACTTGAAAGGTTCTCAGACAGTTGGGACCCACAGCTCTGGCACTAACCACTTGGGTTATTTTGTGGGTGCTATTTGCCCTTTTTGCCTCTATGAGGCCCAGCATCTTCATCTGTAAAATGAGAGGTTTGGATCAGGTAACCTTGCAGATATCTTCCTGCTCTTGGATATAGCACCTCTTCTACATTATCTATCCCTTGGTCATTTCTGGATCACCTGCCCATGTTTTTGGAACCAGATCTGGACCTACTGAACCATGGAGAAGTTCTGCCCCATCCGTCAGGTCCTGCTTCTGCACACTCAAGGTGGATAGTCACTCACCTGGGACTCTGCTCTCTCACTGAAAACGTGTTTGCATTTCCTAAGCAGCTGTAGTGTCAAGAGGCTTATAAATTACACTCCAAGAAATAAGGACAAAATTGTTTTTGTTCACTTATTAGAAGGAGGATTTTGTTTGACGATTTTATTTGACTTTAGTGAAATCTGATAAACTTACCTAAGAAAAACTCAGTGAGCTGACCGACTTACAGAATTATCAAATCATAGAAGCAGATGGAATCTTATTCAACTAGTTCAGCTCCATGAATGAGTGCCCTGAATTATATCTAACAAGGGCACCCTCTTCCTCAGGTACAGGAAACATATACTCTGTAAAGCAGCCAATCCCCTTTTGAACAAATTTAATGATTATACAGTTCTACTGACTCAAAATCTACAAAAAAAATCTATAATTCCACTATTTTGCATGAATTGCTAAATCAATGCCAAAAAATACAGTGATTCTATATTAGTTGATGTGAATGTACACTGTGCAGAAAGAGCAACACACTTTTCGAGGTCTTCTAGGTCTGAAAGAAAAAGGTTAATAAATAAGACTGTCCCATAGGCTATCAAGAAAATCATCAAGAACATTCTGTTCACCTCACAGAGGAGGAGGAAGAAGGAGAACATGAGATGCCACAGCCCATTAAGACTTAAATGTAAGTTCTTTAAAACTTAAACAGGTTAACGAACAGCTTAGTCAGGAAAACAAACCTCAAATGTTGTTAAACAAAGATCAAAAAGTGATTCTTAAGGGAAATGTCTCTGACTTCCATCCTTCTCCAACTTCCACTTTACAAACAAGTGACCATGTGTATTGCAACGATCCATGTACGTACACTGGAAAACCTTCTGACATGCATCATTCCTCCCATAACCCTAAAGGCTCTTCAGAGAGAAGTGAAAAAATGAATACATGTCTAGACGAACAAGAATTTTAGTCAAAGGTCAAAGTTGCCAGTGGTCTCTTAAGTACGGTACAGGCTAATGCTTAAACTCCATTGCACATAATCAATGCTCAACAGGGTACACTAAAGGGCGAGGTCAGGAAACAACTACCAGTAACAGCAGAACTAAAACAGCAGTGAACTCAACCACAGATGGAGTGAATGCGGACCCAGACAGACCAGCCTTCGAGAAAGGCAGCAGTCAGTTTGGGAAATGAGCACCCGGCCGGGACTGCTGCATTCTCTCCAGTCAAGGGGGAAAGGAAACATCCATGTATCAATATGAATGAGCTAAATGATTTGTCATGGTGCAAGTGCTTCAGAGAAAATGAGCATTTCTTGCATGTTTATCCTGACCAGTAATGCAATGTAATCTGCATTTCAGAAAATATTCACACTAGAGAAGCTCTAAGAGAGAGAACATTAAAAACAATATATGAGAAATCTAAGGGCGATTATTAAAACCGTAACCTGTAAAGCTTTCCAAATACTGAAAATTCCACGTCAAGTCCAACACATGCTTTCCCATCACAGCATCAAAGAGCAGTGGAGGCCAGGGTCCTGTACTTGACCGAACTGCTGCTCTGCCTCAGCACAGCAAGCAGTGCCTGGTGCGCTGTGTTCTGCATGCATCTGCTGAGTGAATACTGCATCATTCCCCAACAAACAGGACTTCCCAATCCCACTGGAAGAGATGACATCTGTTTAAAAGGTGCCACCTTCTAAGAGGCCACTCAGAACTTCAAAGCATTTCTCTCTCTCTCACACACACACACACACACACACATTACTATTAAATTACTTCTACAAACACTGCCCACCAAAAATATCATTTTCTAGAAATGATTATCATTGTGATATTTTTGTGGTATTATTGTGACAGCAGTGGTTCGGTCAAGTACAGGACCCTGGCCTCTACTGCTCTTGGACTACTTCTAAAAGTAGTATTAAAAATATTTCTTTCCACTGTTGCTCAAATTTATACTGAATACAAGAAAATACCCCAGGCCGAAAATCAATCGGTTCAGAAGGATGTGGCTTTTGGACACCGCAGTGGTATCTTATTATTACATATCTTATTAATGACTGCTGAATCCACATCCTCCATCCCACAGCATCTAACATATTTTATACATGCTGGGTCCTCTCCCAAAATATATAGTAAATTCATAGTAAATGAACAAATGAGAGAAACAGGGCACGTGTGATGAAAGACACACACTTCACCTTTCTTCTCCAGAGCATCTAGAACAGAAGAACCCATATTATTCAAACCATTTCTCTAGTAGGGAAAAGACTCTAGAAAGAGCAATTCACGAGCCCCACCAACAACAGAGACACAAGCTCTGAGCGAGAGTAAGAGAGTGTCTGGGTACTTTCTCATCTCTCACTGGAGACTCTCCTCCACTGCGAATAGCCAGCCCTTCCCCAAGTCCTGGGCAGATGTTCAAGAAATACCTATAAATAATACCAAATTGCTGCTGGTCCTCCTCCTCTGATGGTCCCTCCATTACGGCTATTCACTCGCCCTCTTTTCAGTAGAAGCAACAAATCACCTCTAAAATAAATAGCAGCACTGACCGTAGAACTAAGACGCCAGGGACTTCTGTAGGGAACCAGCAATGTGGATTAAGGTCTGTATTCAAATCCAAACCTGTCTTGGCACCTACATGAGAATTCCAAATTGTACTACCTTCTAAAGCAGCATGGGGAGAGAAAAACAATGCACAGAACCACAGACTGTAGAACAGTAAACAGAAGCACGCTGAACACAGGGCCAAGTAAGAGGCTTCAGGAGACCGCCTCTTCCTTATTATTTTTTTTTTTAACTTCAGGATCAATCAGTGCTGCTGGCTAGAGTGACACCCTCAGGGCCCTCTCTGGTTGTACGTTTACTTTATGTCTTCCCCATTTTCACTCTCCTGCCTTGCTCTGATACCCTCTGTGTGACAGGCTGCCCCCTCTCTCACACTAGACTCTCCGCACATACAACCGCATTCACTCCCCAGGACTTCAACTACCATCTATAGGAGATCAGGTCCTCGCCTTCCAGGCAAACCCCAGAGACTTTTCTGGCTGCTTCATTAACATCTCTCCTAATAAACAGAGATGGATGGTCCATCAGCACATTTCACTGATTTGTAAAACTGAACGCGCTGAATATCAACATGAGGAGGAACTGAGAAGGTACATACTAATCCCTAAGTTAAGAAAACGAAGTAAAAAGCAGGGACAGACAGTTGGCCAGGGGGCCGGGGCTAACCCCAGACTAGCGCTCTTCCCGTTGGGTTGCAAAGCCACCAACCATCCTTCATTCTTGAACATCAGAGACAGCTTCGGGTCCATCTCACAAAACATGGCTTCTCATTCATCAATTTTTAAAACCTAACATTCTAATCTCCTCACTGACTTTCTAAACATTCTCCCAATCAGCCAATCGTCAAATCCTAGAACTTCTTGCAGTGTTTCTCTGATGTATATGCTCTGACTGGTCTCCCTGCTGTACCGGCCCCCCTAGCCGTCATTAACTCCACAGCACACAGCAGCAAAAAGCCCCTTTCTGCCACTTCAGCTTCTTACTTTCTCTCCACACGGAGCCTACCAATCGCAGACAACTGAAGCCTTAAAGAGAAGCCCTACTTGAGCTTCTCCACTCCTCTCCTCATCAACCTTTACTAAGTCCCTCTGTCCTCAAGTGCATTTGCTACCCAGGATGTTCAATGACTCCCCATCAGCCACAGGACAAATTCTAAGTTGCTTACCTGCCCTCTTGGTAACGTGCTACCTGTCTACATCTCCACTCTTATCTCCCTTCCAATGTATATTCTGGGAAGGTTCACAATCCCTTATCCACAATTCTGAAATCTGAAAAGCAGTAAAAACTGAAAGTTTCATTTCTTAAAATCATTTGGGGGGAAACCAGACTGAAACGGACATAAGGCTTTTCGGAAACTTCATTTACCCTACCTATGTTAAATATGCATCTGTAACCACAGAGAGAACAAGAACTAGTTCGGGATGCTAGGCCAGAAACCCCCTGGAGTTAGTTAAGATTTAGTCCACCCAACATGGATGCTTCCTAAAACCCAATCAATTGTGAGCTGCCAAAATACCTCTGTCCCCAGGGTCACGGCTAAGGGAACAATACAGCAAACACCAAATCCTGGAGCTCTGAGACATCTTAAATCCTTCCAGGACTATGCTCTCCTCACTCTTCCTCTAAGCCTTTCTCATCTCAGTTTTGGGGATGAACTGGACCTCAAGTCTAACATCCTATCTGAAGCCTCCACTAACTCATTCCCCTTTTCATGGTGATTTAAATGTTCTCCTCTAGGTCCCAATTGGAAGGGCAAAAATCACATTTTATCTGTTCTGATATTCCTTGCACCTAGCTCAGTGCTTGGCACAGTAACAGAAAGCTAATGTTTGTAAAGCAGA
Source organism: Zalophus californianus (assembly GCF_009762305.2). Taxonomy (NCBI): domain Eukaryota; kingdom Metazoa; phylum Chordata; class Mammalia; order Carnivora; family Otariidae; genus Zalophus; species Zalophus californianus. The sequence continues at coordinate 89,927,340 of NC_045608.1, read as the reverse complement.
ACTGCATAAATTAATCTTAACTATTGATGAATGAATTTAGTAAATGATCCTTATTTCCTATTAAGACACGTAGAAAATGTAAAAATCCCTAGGTTTCTCCAGGTATTGACTGCTAGCTTACAAAATGACTCAGAACTTCTACTCACCTCCAAAAAGATGGACTAATGCCAAGGACCATGTAAAATACTCACAACCGGCATTCCCTTTAAAGAATAGTTAAATAGCTAAGTAATAGTTAAATGGTAAATTCCAATATTGAGTACAAGGAATCTAGGATCTAGAGATTTCTGTAGAATTAAGATTTGAATATTTCCCTATGAATATGAAAATTAATGTGCATTAATTAAATAGCCAATGATTTATAATTCAAGGTCCAGCCAAATTAGGGTCTCTAAGTGGGCCACGCTTTAAATCCTTGTGTAGGGTACAATATAATTGACAATACCTGACAAAAAGGGCCAGTGGTAGCAAAACAAGGCATGTTAATAAAATTCCCTGATGAATAAATTAAAGTCAATATATCTACACATATTCTGAAATTCTTTCCCAATATACACTACTGCCTCATTTTTCCATGTAATTTGGTTTATGCATCTTAATATTTTGTTTTGCTTTTCAAAATTATTTTCAAAGGTAAAGTTATTCTTTCCATGCACAGTATCCCCAGGCTTATACATAAATTATTGGCTCTAATGATTCAGACTTGGTGGTCAGTTCTATACAATTCTCCACACAGCAAATATACTGTGTGAGGTATTAGCTGGAATCACTCTTGTTTAATGAGATGATCCATCATGGTGTCTTATACTTAAACACACTCCTAGCCATGATTCTTGGACAAAGAAAACACAGTGGTAAACAATACGGACCCAAGAGGATGAGGTGCAATGAACCTTCAGTGAGTACCAAGTGGAAGGGGAGAGTCAAATTGTAAAAGGGAAGTGAGGTCTCAATTCATGTTATGTAATAAGAGCTCTACATAAAAACATACTGTATATAAAGTAAAATCATTACTTCACTACCACCCTCCAAATGGCTAAGCACAAACTGTCTACAGAAGTAGAGCAGAAGTAAAAATCCCCTTCCAATTCTCCTTAGCTCCCAAGGGAATATCTAAAACATTGTACAACCACAGAAGGATCCAAGTAAAAATCAACATCCAATTGGTGTGCCAATGGACTGCCCCAAAAAGAAGAAAGCATCAATTTTGGAATCAATAACAAATCACATTTTCATCAAAAACTTGAAATATTATATTTTCCAGTTACGTAACACTTCCTACTCAAATATGAAACCACATATAAAAACATCCAAATGAAAAGAAAGCAGTTTTTCATATTTTATAAGAAAGGAAAATTACCTCCCTAAACCCTACAAGAAAACTTTTAAGAGGCTGAAGCTGCTATTAAGTCTCAATCCAAGTCCAATTATTTTGTTTTCAATTAGATTCTATTGCTTACACTCCATCAGGTTTAGCAACCTTCAGATTACTAGGTAAATGATTTAGCAAACATGAAGATACTCAGGGAGATAATAAAAAAGGAAATGAGACAGTGAAGAAACTATTTTCACTGTTAATAAGTATTACAGGTATGAAATTAGGTTCTGTCTCACCTACCATAAAAATAATTTTAGAGTCAGTTAAACAAGTAGAATGAGATATATATTTAATAGGCACAGAACATAAATACATCATTTTAAAACACATAGATGTAAATTTTTAAAGTGGTGTGAAAAAGTTTGACCAAAAGAGTTCATCAAAAACCACCAAAAACAGATTAGGAGAGTTCCCATCTACAAAATGAGAAAACATCAAAAATCTAATGCTAATGGTTGGAAGGTGCAGTAAGCAGAATATTCTCACAAGCATTAAATAGATCAGACTTTCTAAAAAGCAATTTTTTTTAAGATAAACTTATTTATATGAGAGAGAGAGAGAGAGAGAGAGAAAGAGAGAAAGAGTGCATGCACTCAAGTGGGGAGAGGGGCAGAGGAAGAGAATCCTAAAGCAGACTCCCTACTTAGCGCAGTGCCCCATGTGGGGCTTGATCTCATGACCCATGAGATCATGACTTGAGCCAAAACCAAGAGTTGGCTCAACTGACTGAGCCACCCAGGTGCCCCCTAAAAAGCAATTTAGTAGTATGTAAGAGCAACTTCAAATATCATCACTCACTTTGAAATCCAATGTTTCTACTTCTAGGCATGCCACGGAAATAATATGAAAGAGCACCATAATGTATATATAAAGACATCCACCACAGGGCCATATGAGAAAGTAAAAGTGGTAAACAACCAATGAGAGAAGCATTAAGAAATGGTGATATAAAATATTCTATGCATATACACAGAATGTTATATTGACATAAAAATACCTATCAAGAAAAATAACTACTAAGAATATTTTAATGGCATGGGAAAACACTTCTCACATAATTTTAAACAAGAACAGATTTTAAAATGGTATGTATAGCACATTCAGTTGTGTTAATACCAAAAGAATTATATCAAAATGTTAATGTGGATTAAGGGTGATTTTTTTTCACATTCATTACAATTTATTAACCCCTCCCAATTTCCCACAATGAGTATATAATGCCTTGAGAATAAAAGTTAGAACTATATTTTTTTAAAATAAACTAGAGATTTTTCTTTTATCTTCATACACGTGTGGTATGAAGTAATAAGCTTCTAACAAAACGGATCTCTTACAAATAAGAGCTATGAAGTTTGGACAGAATGCTAAAAACGGTAACTATTTGATGGTTCTGAAGAGTCAACAAAAGCCAGACATTTTAGAGTGGAGGCAAGGCCTGAAGCACACAGAGTTACCAGTAAACACAGCCCTATTCCCTCGCAGGTGGCTTTACCCAGAGGATGCTAGAGGTGGAACCCACAGAAGACAGGCAGGCAGCTAAAACCACGTGGGGAAAAGCAGCTGCAGTTCTGGATCAGACAGGAAGTGCCTCAGTCCAAGGACAGTCACAGAAGACTAAGAAATACCATAGAGGCGGGAGCCAAAGGAACATCTGAATCTATGAATAAGCCCAGAATAAGTAAACCATGTGTGAACAAGGAAGAGTAAAGGCAAACTGCAATTAAAACTTAAATATTAGAAATATAAGATATGAGCAGCTGATCACTGCCGACATTAGAGATGCTATCTGAAAGTAATCAAGTTAGCTGCCAGCCAAAATGAAAACACCAACAGTTCTGGAAGTAGGAAAATAAAATCCAAAGACCACACAACATGAAATTCAAAATGTCCAAGATATAATCCAAAATTGCTTGACTTAGGACGAGCCAGAAAAATGTGACCAAATCTCAAGCAAAAAGATATATGGCTGTTTTCTAACTGAACATAGTAATAAAAAATAAGTAAATAAAATAAAAATAAAAAAAGATATATGGCAAACAAGATGACTAAAATGTTGTAATTACTTTAAAGGGACTAGGGAGTAGCTACTATAACTATACTGAGTGAAGTAAAGGAAATATACTTGGAACCAATGAAAGGAAATTTCAGGAAAGAATTATTTTTTAAAAAATCAAATGAAAGTTTTGGAAACAAAAAATAAAATATTTAGAATAAAAAAAATGTGCTTAGTTAAAAAAATGAAGGTGACAAAGTAAAGAATCAGTGAGTTTGAGGACAGATCAATAGCAAGTACCCAATAGGAAGATTTTTAGAAAGGGGAAAAAAATTAAATTAAAAAAAAAAAGTAAAGAGATAGGGCACCTGGGTGGCTCAGTCAGTTGAGCATCCAACTCTTGGTTTCAGCTCAGGTCATGATCTCAGGGTTGTGAGATCAAACACCAGGTGGGGCTCTATGCTGCGCTAAGCAGGGAGTCTACCTGAGAGATTCTCCCTCTCCCTCTGCCCTTCCTCCCATTCCTATGTGCTCTCTCTCTCTCTTTCTCTCTCTCTCTCTCAAAATAAATAAATAAATAAAATCTTTCAAAACATAAATAAAATTTAAAAATTTTTAAAAAGTTAAGACAGCCTCAGGGACCTGCCTATGGAACAAGTACAAAAGATCTAACATAAGTTAATTAACCAGAGTCCCAGAAGAGAAAAAGAGAGAGGAAGAAAAATGGGGCAAAAGAAACTCTTGAGGAAATCCTGGCTCACTCAGGAACACCCAGCTTTGGTAATATAAAGAGGTCAACAAACTTTCTCCTTTAAGACAAGTATATAATTGCATATAATTGCCAAAAAGTCATAATTTCATGATTCTGAACATCAAATTCTGGCGACAGGTGGAAAGGCACTTTATTTAGAGCTATAGTAGGAGTTGGAGAGAGGAACACTTGCCTGGGATGTTACCGCTCCTTCCACCCACCCCTCAGACTTGGTGACAGAGCACGGCAGTTTCACTAGCATATGCCTGATACAAAGAAAAAAAAAAAAAAAAACAGGAGCCATAAGCCAAGGTGGTGGAGGAAGGAAGCTATTTCAGGCAGGGAGCAAAACCACATAGCTATGTCAGGTAGAAGTGACAAAGTTGATAGGACACAAATGACTAAATCTTACAACATGGCTACTGAGAGATAGCAACTGGGCAGACTAGGAAGAAATTTAGCAAGGAGATCCTATAAACGAAAACCAATAAAAAGACTAGATGAATTTCACCACATATTCCTGGTAGACTAAGCAGGGATGCAAAGAAAACCCAAGGGAACATGGCAGACAGTGAAAGCCCCAAGATAAGCCTGACAGGTAGGTAAACTCTGAATGTATCCCAAAGTACATGGGAAAAGAAGGGCTGATGGCAAAGACCTTAATAGGCTCAAGGTGTCTGACACAAAGGCTGCTCAAATCATTGTGTACCACTAAGTCTTACATTGAAAGGGAAACACCAGAAAGTCAAGGTAAAAAAAATAAATCAATCATTTAAAAACTGAATAGAAATACTACCCGCGATGGGGAGATAAAATTCTACAGTCCTAAGACCATGCAACTTAAAGGAAAAAAGACATTCTTTGAAAAGTGAATCAACATCCAAACTTACCACACTATACTATGTAAAATGTCCTATTTTCAACAATTATAACAAAAAGAAATCATAGGATATGTTTAAGAGAAAATGTAAACTATGACCCAGATTCAGGAAGAAAAAAAAAGTCAATAGAAAAACAGAAAACTGGCCCAGATGCAGAAAAAGTCTTCAGGTAGCTACTGTAGAGACGTTCTAAGACTTCTTTTAAATGTTCAAAAACTGAAAAAAATACAACGACAAATACTACGACAGTGATTCAACACATCAGGAATATGAATAAGGAAATAGGAATTACAAAAAAGAACTAAACAGGACTGTTAGAGATGAAAAATACTAAACAAATTAAAAAGTACTATGTGGGAGAACAGCAGAATTGAGAAGATAGAGGGACGAGTCAGGAAAATGGAAGAAAGAATGATATTAACTAATCAGAAGATTAAAAATAAAATGTTAGGAGAAATGAATACAACCTCAGAGACCTATGTGACAACTGAAATATTTCAACAAATGTGCAATAAGAATCCCAGTAAGAGAGAAAAGAAAGAAAGGGGCAGGAAAAAAACTTTTTAAAATAATGCTTCCCAAATTTGATGAAATACATTAATCTACAGACCGAAGAAGTTTGAAAACATCAAAAAGTAAAAATACTCAAAGATTCACACCCAGAAACATCATAGTCGAAGCGAGAAAAGAAAAATTCATCACATGCAGGGAACAGTTCCATGTTTAACAGGTGACTACACCTCAAAGAAGAGGAAAAAGCAACTAAGAGCTGACTTATCAGGACCAAGAGAAGCTGAAAGCCAGAAGAATAAAATAATCAAAGTGCTAAAAGAAGTATCAAGAATTCTATACCCAGCAAAACTATACTCCAATAATGAAGAGGCAAGAAAGATGCTCCCAGAGAAACACAACTGACAGTGTTCATGTCAACGTGGAATAATGCCGTAAAAGAGGAACAGAAAAAAGGACAAGGGATACAAAACAATAAAGAGCTAAACAGAAAGGATAAATCTGACCAACAATATTTCATTACATGTTTATAAATGCTACAGTTAAAAAGTACAAATTATCAGACTGTATGAAAGGAAAAAACCAAAACTATGTGCTATCAGAGACACACTTACAAAGAGACAGATAGATAAATATTTATCAAAATAAAAACTGGAAACAATATTCCATGCAATCAGTAACCCCAAGATAGCTAGAGTGGGCATAGTAATGTCTACCCAACGCTTTTTAAGAAGATATTACTAAAAATGAAGCGGGACAAAAAAGTGAAGACATAAATACTAGGAAAATACAAGTAAAACTATTGCCATTCATAGAAAATGTGATTTAGATTTAAAAAAACCCTTAGGCTAGGCTACATGCAATACCCATATATACATACATACATATAAACACATGCACACACTATAACAAATGAGTGAATTTAGGAAATTCATAGGACAAAAATTAACAGACAAAGATCAATTACATTTGTATATATTAACAACCCACAATTCCATTTAAAATAGTGTGAATGTAAATCTCAGCAAACACTGTGCCAGGCCTACATACTAAAGGCTGTGAGTACAGGGCACGGCTGAGGGAGACAGAAGACTCCATGGTGGCTTGTAAAAGAGTGAAGCCCAGAGTCACTGCACACCCCAGTCATTCCCCTCCTAAGTAACCACGCCTGAGAAGTGAAAACCTATGTCCACATAAAGACTTACATAGGAGTCCATATGAAACCATATAGCAAATTAATTTACGGTGACAAAAAGCAGGTCCCTGGTTTCCTGTGGCAGCCAGGAAGGGGTGGTGGGCTACAAAGCGGCCCAGGGATACAGAGGGGGTTGCAGAAATGTTCTTTTATCATAGTTCTGTCAATGTCTTCAGAGGTACAGAGAACTGTCAAAGCACACCCAACCGGACACTTTAAATGGATGCCACTTTCTGTACTAAAATGATTCTGCAATAAAGTTGCTGAGGAAAGAAATAAGCAAATAGGAAGAATTAGTGAATGAACAAACAAAGGTTTTAAAGTAAATAAGCCTTACACACCTGCTTAAAAGTAAGTAAGAACATTTAAATGGTTAGGAAAATTTGTAAATATAAACAAGTAACACTTTCTTAAAGATCTCTAGCTTTGTTTCTTTTAATTTGTTTGTTCTGAACCTTAAATTTGTACTGAGTGTAAGGGGATAAAACCTTAAACAGGCTTTACTATAAAAACCAGTCACACAAACAAATTATATAATTATGACTATATAAAAAAATGACCTCATATCTCAAGATATGTATACATAATTCAGTTTTATTACTGAAAGCAGACCCTGTCATCATATGGAAAATAAGTAAATTTTATTGTCTGATTCATCTTGAATATTTCATGTCTCTGTACTCCACAGAATCACAGAATGCAAAGCTATTCTAACACCTAAGTAGAAAAAAAGTGTCACTGCCTAACAGACTCAAAGTACAGTCTAGACTTACAATCTTTCTGTCCAAAGCAATGCTGATGAAAAAGACTCTTCCTTAATAGGAATTGTCACAATAAGTAATTGCACTATGAAACAGAATGACTGCATTTCAACTGCTATTTTGATACAGAATTTTTACACACTTAAAACTCTGGTGAAAAAGGTTAGATTAGAATTACCTGGGCCGATCTGGAAATGCTAAAAAATACGTTATGTACACACACACGTACATGTTTTTAAAAGACAGCATATCTCTTTGTATTTAAATATACACACTGACATATGCAGGATACTGTCCTAGTGTTGTCTTACTGTGAAACAAACAGAGCAATTAATTCGCAGGGTAGCACTCATTCCTACACTCATCATTTATGAACTTGATTCCATTAATAAATACAATCCATAATGAATAAAACTGATCTACTTTATTCAAAATTGATCACAATAAAAAATACCTGCTGTGATACTATCATTGAAACAAAGCTTACAAGAACAAATGGGTAAAACAAGCCTTGTCTATTACGATTCGCAAAACTTAATAAACAATCTGAGAGTATTTCTGCAGTAAGACAAAACAGGACAGACCATGTCCGGAGAACAATGAAAACAAAAGGACCTGAATCAAGACAGAAGGAGAATTAACAACCCAGCCATCAAAACCTCATCAAGGCACCAACATCACCCACCAAGTCTTAGCTAAAAATAAGAAACCGGTCAAAAGGGCTGTGAACAGAAAATATACATTTAAAGACAATGTCTGAATTGAGGTAGTGGGACTGAAGACAAGTCTCTGAGTTTTTTCTTCAGACCCATCATCACCCGCTCCTGATACCTGAGTCATTTATGGAGATACCTCCACAAACCTGAGTCATAGCCTTCTTACTGATGGCAAATGATGGACAGTCCTCATGCTGCTACTGACAAGATCGCTGATAACAGTCAAACGGGAAAGGGGAAGAAAAACTAGAAATAGCAGAAAGAAAAACTTGAAAGAAATCAGGGATAATTCAGGTGTTTAAAAACACACTTGTCCAGGTCAAAATGCCTACAGGACATGATTTCTTAGAGCCCAACATGGAAATATACAAAATAATAATGCCGGGTTACTGAACCAATATTAAATCATGTTATACAAAGGTTCCAAAAGCCAAAAACTAAAAAGTTAATTCTTCAAAGATTCTCATGTAAAATGATTAAATTACCAAAAATTTTTCAAAAAAAAAAAAAAAAAAGATGCTGTCGGAGGTAAGTCCTCAGTGATTCAGTGAGCACTGGCAGAGGCAGCCCACAGGTGCTCTGTGGCTGTGGTCTTGTGTCCTGGGTGGGGTCTCAACTGTGCTGCCTCCTCCCAGCCTCCTCCTGGAGACCCTGAGGCGGGGTCAGTGCTCTGCTGGGCGCTCCCGTACACCCAGCGCCCTCACCACCTTCCCGTACACCCAGCGCCCTCACCGCCTTCCCGTACACCCAGCGCCCTCACCGCCTTCCCGTACACCCAGCGCCCTCACCGCCTTCCCGTACACCCAGCGCCCTCACCGCCTTCCCGTACACCCAGCGCCCTCACCGCCTTCCCGTACACCCAGCGCCCTCACCGCCTTCCCGTACACCCAGCGCCCTCACCGCCTTCCCGTACACCCAGCGCCCTCACCGCCTTCCCGTACACCCAGTGCCTTCACCACCGCCTTCCCGTACACCCAGTGCCTTCACCACCGTTCTGACCGCACTGCACCTGAACCGACTACGTGATGGTCTTGCACAGCAGAAATAAACTTTCACCACCATATCCCAGAGCCCAGCACAATAATACCCAGCAAGGAGCCAGGTTTCCGTAAATACGATTTTTTTAATTAATGAAGAAACATAAGCTATGCTCTGTCTGCAAAGCATATTTTGATAATAACAATGACAAAGACCCAAAATATACCAGAGGAGCACAGAGAGGGAAGTTCCCGCTGACTGTGGAGACTACCAAAGTCTTCCCAGAAAGGGGAGAGTTTGAACTACAACTTCAAGTTCAGGCTGAATTTAGCCAAATGGTTAAAAAAGATCTTGGGAAACGGGTACTACAGAAGTAAAAGAAAATGAGCGAGCAGGATCTGAGACAGGAGTGGTGAAGGTGAGTGGTTCACAGGTAGGTCTGTGTGAAGGAGGTGAGACGCAAGGCTGGCAGGGCAGGCAGGGGAGCAGGAGGGGGGCAATGGGGCGCTCTGGGGTCCCAAGGGAGCTTGCCTCCACAGTGACCCCTCCTTACAATGGCCAGAGGTTTCACTGTATGCAGAATACATTTTGCAAGTAAAAGCAAAGGATATACAACTTCCCACACATCCCATACAACTCCTTACATCAACACTGGTTTACCCCCTACCAAATCGAAGAGTTGATGCTGCGAAAAATACTTCAAAACACTCCCTGATACTATGAGGAAACTACTGGCAAACCTTACTTCCAGGTGGTGAACAGTATTCAATCCGCATATAATAAAATACTGAATAATCATAAGAAATTTTACTCTTATAATACAAGTGCTATGTACTTTAAATTCTTCAATTTTTGAAATAAAGTTGAAAGTATGTGTCAAAAGACAGTGAAAGAGTTATCATTAATCTTCACAACTGACAAACAAAAAAGACAAATAAACAAGTGCCAGGATAATAAAATGGTGCTATTCACTTTTTTAAAAGAAAAAAAATAAATTGTACGAAAATTATTAAGCTAACAAAGCAAGAGAAAATATGAGCAGAAAAATGACAGTTATCTGCAAAATTCATAAATGTGTCTTTTGTATAACCATAATGATCATATTTTATGCTGTCATTTTGCATTTAATTGCTCACCCTGGTACTTTTCTTCATAGAAGCCATCAGTATCCCACAGAGCCAGATGCTGAATTGCAAAAACATACTGTGACCATGGACTTATACGAAAGTTACTTTGCTGAGCTGTGGTGTATGACAAGTTAATTTTTGCAATTACACTTTTTCCAACAATAAATGAAGCTATTGCTTATGATTATCCTATCTTATTAAAAAGAGGCAAGAAAATATTCTTATAATAAACTAATCAAATTCTTTTAAAGGCTTCAGCTGGTGTGAGAAAGTTAACTTTTCAAATAGCTTTTCTAGAATATGTCCAAAAGTAAAAATCACCACCTCAGCCGAAATACATAAGCAGCTTAATGTGTTGAGGCATGACGGTGTTTTCTGAATGTTAATATACAATGCCAAGTTATTTCAAGCCTTTTAGGAAATGTCACATACCAACCTTAGTCTTTTGATCATTACTTTTACTTCTGCTTTATTATGTGAAACATAGTATTCAAAGGATAAGTCCTATAACTGTCACTTAAAAGAAATGGCTATTGCACAATAATTTATCTGCAAGGTGTAAACTGTTCTAAATTTAAAATATATGCAGTGACCATCACTGTCACATACCCAATAGTAATAAAACAGTAGGATATCATGCACTGTTAAAACATAAGCTATTCCCTACAATATAGGCTCTATAAATACTACAAAATTTGGGAGCTATTATGTTTTGTTTTATTCATTAAAAGACAGAGCAGAAGGACATTTCTCTTTTAATAAACCTCCCCCACATTAAAGCCCAAAGAGTTATTTCATGATGAATGTTAACATATCAGGACAAAACAAGCTGAGCCACATTTCCCAAATGCCTAAGTCAAACATGCTTACTGGAGAAGACTGTCTGAAAAACAGCTATTTCGTACGTGTGTTTATTAAAATCTCTTTTACTTAGTGACTTTCAGTTAGATGAAAATATGTTTTAATCACATGATAATGTACATATAATATAAAATTTCACTGCATTACATAAAAGAAGCATCAGGGAAACCTAGTAAGCTTTTCTCGGGATTTTAGCAAAAATATAACGGGATTGATTTTTTTAATGTACAACATTGTCCCCATGTCAATTCCTGATCTGAAGGGGTTTGTGAGAGTGTTAATTCAACATATATTCAAGACTTAATGTGATAAAAAGTCTTAGAATTTTGAGAATCATAGAGATCTTTTATTTCAAATCCCTAATGTTTTTTACCTAATATGGAATAAAATAGAAGGTATGAAGTTTTACGCTTGCAAGTGCACTTGGAGAACACCGACCCAGAGACTGACTGCCCAGGATGAGAAACCTAAGCACAGACGGTGGGCGTGCCATCAGCACAGAGCACACATCTGGGCTATGAGGTCCTCCATGTCCTGCCCCCTGCTATTTCAGAAGGAATGACAGACCTTTCAGGTGTCATTCTGGCCACACACTAAGCAAGAACCTGCTGGGACCCAGGGACCTGCCTCCATGTTCCTGGCTCAGCCCTGAACTTCCTCAATGGTGTCCGTTAGTCATTTAGGGTGCTCTGCGGCCAACTCACCGCATGCATCTCCACTCCCTACCTTCTCCTCATCTCAGCCTCTTCCTGGACGAACCACACACAGCAAACACTCACTAGAACCAACAACAAAGTTGTCCTGCTCTGCTCTCCAAAGCCTGGTTCCGTGGAGCTAGTCTGTCGGCTGACTACTCCAAGTCAGTCCTCTAGATTCTTCTCAGTTCCTCTTTCACCCACCTCCTCCTTCAGTTGGGCCCTCAAGCCTGTGCTTTCCACATCAAAAATGTACCTCTCCTCCTGCCCTGTACTCTGTTCCCAGTGCCTTCTAGAGAGCTTCCAACTCCAGCCCCTGGGGATGGCTCCAGAGGGACAGCCCCCTCCAACGGCCTCCACAGAAAAGCCTCAGTTACCAAAGTGGGTGCCTCACATACAAACCCCAAGGTGTAGGAGATCTGACAACTCTGATGGCTTCAGGGAAAAGTACTACAGGGAAAAGTACTAAGTAAAGCACTCAGTCTCCACAGTCTTCCTCGTTGGGCTTCTCTCTCCTTCAGGCCCTCCACACTGGGCTGCTGACGACGGGTTCTCAAACAGGTATGCCTTCCCTCCTGCCACCTTGTCTCCTCTATGCACACAGAAAACCCCCATGTGTCTTCAGTGTTTCGGTGATATTTCCTGTGACTTCCTCAGGCCAAGTCAGCTAGCGTGCCATGTACCTCTGGTATGGATATGGTTCTGTTTCAGCCAGTATCCTGGGACTGACTGCTGGTGTTACTGACGATTACAGGGCATGGACTGGGATGGATTCCTTTTCGTGCCCAGGACAGCCACTGCTCAATAACTTTATTAATTTTAAATGAACTGAACATTTGGAAGAACTATATAAACGGAAAATAATCATTTTCTTTAAACTTAAAATGTTTGACAAGAATGAAAAAGAAAAGTAGCAAACTAACAGCTAACATTCCCAATTCTGAATCAGTCATACAAATGAGACTGAAGACAAGGAAGGTAGCGCCTGTCTGGTTTTCCAAGTAAAGGCAAAACCAACATGGCAGCAAGGAAACTTCTGCCAGCTCCGCAAGATCGAGAATCCATATTCCTAACCACTGCTGTGCAGAACTCTAATATGTCACAGGCTGAGGCTAAAATGAAAAATGTGATCTTAATAACAACATGTGCAGAGACAGCATGTTATAGTTCCTAAGCCACATACACATACTCTATCTGATCACCTACTCAAAAGATACATCATTGCCCCACTTTGAGGTAAAGAAACGAAGGGCATTTTCCTATGACTAAGATGTAGAAGCTGGAACATGAACCCAAGACTTCTAACTGTAACTACATCACCTCTCTAATAACCACATTCTAAAGGTGTCCAACACAAGGCTGCAGAACACTAGCTAGAAAATGGCCAAGACATATGTAAAGCACGCAGGGCCAAATCACATGCCATGGGTTCTCCTGATGATTACAATAAAAATCAGAATTAAATAAATATTAATAAAATGTTTTAAATCTTTAATAAAAAGATTTATAAGTAAATGTTAACGGATCACTTTGCTTTGGAGTATAAATAACTGTATTAGGACTGCTGTAACAAATTATAACAAATGTAGTGGCTTAAGACAATACAAATGTCTTCTCTCCCAGACCCATACTTCAGAAGAACCATTACTGGGGAGTCTAGGGGAGGGTACCTATTGAGGCCACCCACTTTTGCTGGCTCGGGGCCCCTTCCTCCACTGTCAAAGCCAGCAACGGTGGGGGTGTCCTTCTTACATTATGTCCCATGACCTCCTCTTCTGGCCACCCCCACATACAAGGACCCCTGTGCTTACACTGGGCTCACCCCGAATCCACCATAATCTCCCTATTTAAGGTAAACCGACAGCAACCCTGAGTTTCACTGAAACCTTATCTCCGCACTGCCAAGTAACAGAATACAATCACAGGTTCCAGGCATTAGGATGTGGCTATCATTTATATTAGGGCAGGGAGGGGGGGCAGGAGGAAAGAAGGGTTGCATCATTCTACAAATCAAAATAACCCAGATTAAAAGTGGACAGTAATTAAAATCTAAATTTAATTTTGAAGTTTTGTATCCCCTCCCTAGGAAACAAGGTCCATGGAGAATGGATAGAGACAACCCATCATTCATTTTTAAACTATTGTCTCATTCTGACAGGACACTAGAAAAAATAACCAGAGTCTTACTTTAAAAGACACTTTCCAACCAGCTAGTAAAATGAAGAATTAGTCACAGGCTAATGTGACTACCTGTAACTATGACTTCATATGCAGACTAAGTTTGATTACTCTCACCTTTGCTTGCAGAGACTATGTTTGCATTCTCCACTCAGGCTCACTTATTTACTTAAAATGCAGAGGGCAAAAATCAAAGACATTGATTCGCTCACTTTGTCAACTTCGAAGCTCCTGAACATCAGTAAACAGGTACCAGGTAATAAGAACAAACTACTAAAACTTAGAGCTCTCTACTGCTTATAAAGCATTCTGATTACATCATCTGCCTCTAGAATCACCGTGAGGGATATTTAGAAAAATATTACAAAGTTTTTCAATGACACCCAGAGAAGTGGGCTGCTGCGGCCAGTGCCACAGTTACCACATGCACGGTGCGTCAGCCCACGTGGGGGTGCGGGCCTGTCCTCACAGCAACCCCACAGCTATGGGAAAAGGAACAGCACCTATTAAGGAGAGAGGGGGAAAACCTAAACTCAGTAAAAACATAACATTTTCCCAAACTACACTAGTCACATATTTTAGATATGCTCATTAGAAAAAATACACGAAAAAAATGTGTAATCCTACATTTCTACTCAAACAGTAAGAGAAATCTGAATTCATTAGAATTTTAAATAGAAAGTGTTAAAATAAGAATACTCCTACATGAGGAAAAAATGAAAAGTTTACAGCATTTCTTCGTTTTTACTTTTCTACTAATTTGTGTAAGCTCTACAGGATTAATCAAATCAATAAATAGAGATAATGTGCAAAAACCCTGAGAGCTTAAATATCGTGGTAAACTTTTTTTTTTTAGTTTTTTTTTAAGATTTTTATTTATTTATTGAGAGAGAGAAAGAGAATGGTAGAGAGAGCACATGAGAGGGGGGAAGGTCAGAGGGAGAAGCAGACTCCTTGCCGAGCAGGGAGCCCGATGCGAGACTCGATCCCGGGACTCCAGGATCATGACCTGAGCCGAAGGCAGTCGCTTAACCAACTGAGCCACCCAGGGACCCTGTGGTAAACTTTTTAAAGTTAAAATTTATCTGCCCTAGTTAAGAACTGAGTGAAAAATGTATCACAAATGAAAGGGGAAAAATTGTAGTGACAGTTACATATTTAGTATCTTTATATGACTAAACAAAATAATTATCTTTTTGAACAGAAGTTACAAACAGACTTTTTCAGGTCAAAATTCCTTTAAAATATACTATCAGAACTGTTCCTATGTCCACATTATTAATGTTAATATAGTAGTAACATTTCAATGGAGACAATAATGGAAAAACTTCATTCCCCCACAGAATTTTGCCTCTAGAAGTACATATAACAAAGTTAGAGGAAACACGGGATGCTTGTTGATAGTGACAGGATTATTTCAAAACCCAATTATATCTGTTCATTCCCTTTTGCTTAATTAAAGCAAAAAGCATCAAAATCTTTCTCCGCAGTAATCATGTGGAAGCTGCATAGCCCGGATCCAGTAATTAACTTAACCTTATCACTGAACTGTATTGGGTCACTCGGGTGCAACCCAGTATCAAAGCTAAGAATCAATGCTCTCAGGCTAACATTGCAGAGTGACAGAGAGATTGAATAACGCCATCTGTGAACGGACAGGCTTTGTTCCTACCTCACTGTGCTGGATAAATGTTCCTGCTCATAACTTTAATGTGGCAGCTTAACCATTTAATCATTGTACATTAATACATTATCAATATTATGAACATGTAACTACAAAATTACTTGTCAAAGTAATCAGATATTACAGATTTTGTGCATACATGCAACACAGGGGATTTTGAATATTAATTGTAAATTTACAAAGAAGATATATTGCAGATTTCTAAACACACAGAGACATTTTATGCACAGTAAAGTTTAAGTTCTAGAGAAGTATGTTTCTGAAATTTACATGGAATCATTCCGTGCTCCATCTTTCATCAGACATACGCGTGGGTGGTTCTAACATGGCTTCATTCAACCTAAAAGATGGATGTGTATACAATTTCTAAAAATCCAATTTATTCAATTATGCCAATTTACTTGATATTTTATTTGTTTTCCTGGAAAATATTTCAAAACATAATAAATCATCTTTTGAATATACATTGCTTAAGGTCATCTATTCATTATTCCCAGTTAAGTTTAAGCATATTTTGTTATTTTGCTAAAGGATCAAAAATCCTGTTGCCAAGACATGGTTTTGAGGTCTTTCACTTTCACCAAGTAAGACACTAAATCATAAGGGACGATGATCAGCAAATTCCCTGCGACAGGCCCTAAGCCTGCTGAGGTAATGCAGCTGACAAACTTTGATGTGCCATGCCTGGGCACATTATGTTCATGTAGTGTGTACATCTGGGCACCCTTTATGGCAACGCAGCAAACAGCCACTCATTTATTCCACTCTAATTAGCACACATGTAAATCCTCACCAATCAAGCCGCGTGCGGGGTTACCGTTGTGGCAGCCATACAGCAAGCTGGCAGAACAGACGAGCGAAGGAGGAGAAGACACTTCTGGGCTTGATCTGAACCTGCCGTCACACCGGGCAGGCTCCCCCGGAAAGGGCTGCAACCAGCTCTCCCTTTCAAAACTGATCAGGGGACCCCAAAATAAAAAGGTCAACAGGCAGAAAGCTGATTGGCCACAATTCTCAATTCTTTACCAGTCCCAGGAATACACCTGAAGCAACATGCTTCTCGTTCACTTAAAAACAGAACCATTACAGCCAGAAGTCAGGATTAAGTTATAAACGGGCTTTATGACAGAAGATACAAAGAAATTCTGAAGAAAGGCTGTCACACCACAATATGCAATAACTTACGGGACTACTAGAAAACGGTAAGCAACAGACCTCTCTGTGCCTGAGCGCCATACGATGTGATGTCCTCGCAGCCGCTGTGTTCCGTAAAACAACTCTGTTAAAAGCCAGCGTAAGTCACTGTTTCCTTCTACTAATCATCTGACAGCATATAAATTTAAACTGATCTTTCATGCCAAATGACCAAAACCAGCAACTCCATCTTTGAACATACTTATAAAAATATTAAAAAAATACAGACCACACTAGTTTGGGATTTTTTATTTCTTTTACCATGATGAAATCCTCATGCCTTTTTTAGAAAACATCATGCACAATAGAAATTTGCCAAAAAAAAAAAGAAAATTGTTCAAAGTTAGAAAGAACAGAGATTGTGCCAGTAAAAATGAATGTAGTATCTACACTTCAATGTGTTTTACTAGAAAGGTTTTCCCAGTAAATATGAATTTATGCCATTTCTGAACATTCATTTAACTTGCCATTCCCAGTGCCATCATCCAAGCACTGAGGAAGCCGTTCAGCAAGGAGGATGGAAGGCATCACACGAAGACGCGCCGACCATGTGCAGGAGATGCACGTGGCAGAGCAGGCGCCACCCACCGCCCTGAAAGCAGCCATTCCAGAAGAAGGTCACGTCAGACCGCTACTAAAAAGGCACTATGGTTGGGAAAGGACAAGAAGTCTTCCTCAAGAAGGCAACGACCACCTGATTTCTTAAAATACTTAGGTATTTTAAGGTAACTAAAAATTTAATCCACTTCTTAGACACTATTTATTAGGAACTCACTCTTAAGTGTTAGGAGTATATTAGGTAAACAGAACAGATACTGTTTCTCTCTTCGTGGAGCCCACAGCATGGCTTAGGGGAAAGACACTAAACCTGTAAACACAAAAGAGTCAGCCTGCAGAGATGGATACTGTGTGTGAAAGTGGGGCACCGACACCAAGGCACCCCACCCCCACCCCCTGCCACTGCAGGCCTTGCAGGGACCAGACTCAGGAGTCGCCCTACCTAAAATACAATAACCACTCTCCCCCAACCCCAATCTCAATCCCTTCCCCTGATTTCTGCTTCTCCAAAGAGGTGACTACTTTGGAACATTTGCCCTTACACTGTCTTTGTTGCTGTTGATTTTGACTCTCCTGAACATGAGGGGGCTCCATCAGAGGAGAGACATGGCCAGCTTTGTTCACAGCTAAATCCCACACCGGGAACATATCAGGCACTGAGGAAACATGGGTTGAAGAGATGGAAGAACAGAGGAACAAATGAACATTGCAATTAATGAGTAACATACAGAATTCTGGCTTGACCAGATGCAGAGAATATGGATCATCTCACCTATCAGGACTGAAGGCCTGGGGGTCATTCCCAGTTAATTTTAAAAGTTTATTTCAGATTGGGGCGCCTGGGTAGCTCAATCCATTAGGCAACTGACTCTTGATTTTGGCTCAGGTCATAATCTCGGGGTCATGAGAGCAAGCCCCACATTGGGCTCTGCACTCAGTGATGCTAAGTGTGCAGTCAGCTTGAGATTCTCTCTCTCCCTCTGCTCCTCCCCCCATCCTGCTCACAGTTTCTCTCTCTCTCTCTCAAATAAATAAAATCTTTAAATATAAAAAAAAGCGTTTATTACAGATATTTAAACAATCAGGAACATACCACTTCCACATACAAAAAAAAATCAAGGTAATTCTTATGATTTCTCCAAAACAAAAGTGAAAACTTGTAGAAAGTGATGAAGTGCTATCTGGGTGGCTCAGTCGGTTAAGTGTCCAACTCTTGGTTTCAGCTCAGGTCATGATGTCAGGGTTATGGGATCAAGTCCCACATCAGGCTCCCCACTCAGTGTGGAGTCTGCTTGAAATTCTCTTTCTCTCTCACTCTCCCTCTCCCTCTGCTTCTCCCCCCGCTTGTGCTCTAAGTAAATAAACTAAAAAAAAAAAAAACAAAAGACCGTGATGAATATGTTATGAATCTTTCAAATAAATCCACAAATAATTCCTGTAAAAATGATAATTCTATAATGATCTGATGTTACAGAATTCCTCGACTGGGCTTCACTTTTACATAATTCATCTTAAAACATATTATCGCCTAACACCATAATCCAAAGCACCCATAATCATGATCGACCACATGCATAGAGTCATATATACCTAAGGACACTGAGTAGGCAGGAAGGAGAGGGAGAGACACACAGAATTAGATACTCCAGTCTACATTAGCCCTAATTGTTAGCCAGGAAAAGAAAGCAAGAAAATGATCTTTAGTAGCTGACAAGGACACTGGTTCACAGAGAAGTCAGTGCAAATAGAGTCCGAGAGATACAATATAAACTATGCTTTCATCTATAAATAGTAACTACAGTTTCGTGTTTTATATGCATAGGGTTTGTTCTCACCTGCAAAAGAAAGTTCACATCTCACATCAAGACCTTATTTAACCTATTTCTTTTAATTTTCATATTGTCAAAAATGTCCAGTATTTGTTTTCTTTCTATTTACAAGACACAAGCTATTAAGTTTTAAATATATCCCTCTTATTTAATCACTAATAAAGGACAAAAACACAATTTCACCAACATAAATGAATTCTGAGTTTTGCTACATTAAAAGATATGTTTTTTTCCCATAAAATAAACCACATTCAAAATATGGCAAACTATATGGAAGAAGAAAAAAAAAACTTAACCCATATTTAAAAATACAGTCTTTACAAATATATATTCATAGGACTCTAGATGTGGAATATAATTATATAATCCATCTGAAGTTGTTTTAAGGCATATAATAAATTTTAAGTGCTATCACAGAATGAATAGCACTTGAGCAATTGAGCACTTTCTGTTTTCTTTCCAAAGGGCATCCTATTCAACTACATCGGAGGTGGCAAATAAGTGGCTCAGGCACCACCCAGAGTCTTCATTCCCCATGATGCCACTGGAGGCCTCAAGACCTCTCCCAACAGTCTCCACTCATCCACTTCCAACAGACTGCAGCAGAAATCATTCCACCTTCCCTAAGCTTAATCCAGACAGCTGGACTTCCTGAGTTTACCAAAACAAAACAAAAAAACAAAAACAAAACTCAAGTCAAAACACCATAAACATATCTTTATCAATCTTCTATAAACCTACTGAGAAACTAACTCAATGTGTCACAACTTGATCAAAATGTATTTGACATTAAATGCAATGATATTTAGGTGATACTAAAATGCAACTAGGGAAGGGTCAGTACTGGGGTCTGTGGGAGCTAAGGATAAACAGAATCTTAATGAAAAGAAAAAGGCCTGCCATCAAAAAGACACATTCCTACCATGTTTGCTATTAAAATCAACGATACAATAAATCATACGATGAGTGTACCTGCAACTCAATAGTGCCTTGTCAACAGCCATCCTTTTTCCTCTACTGTCTCCCAAAAACACAAGACTCTTACTGCAGGGTCTAATGCATCAAAACATTACATTAAAGCTGTTAATGCAAACATCACACCAACTTAAGCAAGAAAATGCAAAGTTATGCTTCATGAACAGGTGTCATGTATGTATGATGGTTATGCCAATGCTGTTATAGTATTTCATAGAACTCGAGATAGTCTATTTTTAAAGAGAACAGAAGATCCATCATTTCATGGACATGCAAACTTACAGAGGTGGTCAATTAACAAAAGATTATCTAACAATTCTCTTTGGGTCCCTCTAGCCATGAACCCAGGTCTATGTCATGCTCAGCACCTCTGAAAGTCACAGCCATACTCAGGACTATAAGAAAGAACTCCCTTTTCATTTCATTCTCCCAATTATAATTGTACTAAATCATATCCTATGAACAGCAATATCTTGATTGGGTAGAAGGCTTATATAAAAGAGCTCCCTTTCAGGTCCAATAAAAACAAAATCTTTTCAAAGGTCTAAAGAAACTGGGCATGCTGACATTTAGCACCTAAATCTACCATCTACTGTATCTCACTACACCTAACAATATTAACTGATTAATTAATCAACATAAATGTATGTTTAGAGGCAGCTTGTGGATATTTGTTAGCACATCACTTACCAGCATGACAGGTCACGGTAACATAATTAATTGATGATTTCATTACCAAAAACATTACCACATTCTGTAAAAATCAATGCCAGTAGCAACTGAGTAAGGCCAACTCCTGTAATTCGCACACTCACATACTTATGCATGTCTGTATGTGTGCATGTGTATAGGAGCATGTATGTATGGGTGCAAGCATGGTGTGTGTGCTTATATGCAAATATGAGATATATTTATATATAAATATGTGCATACATCATTCCACTTCTGACTGATAAACCATTTAACCAATATATAAAACTCATTTGTGTGCATTAGAAATAAGGTAAATCAAAAATACATTTATCTCATGTTAAACTTTCAATAAAATTTACTCCTCTTTATCCTTTTTCCACTTCAAGCAGAATATTTACAACTTTATTAAAAAATCAATAAAATATCTATAAAGAAAATATTGATAAAATTGCAATGTGTTTATCAGCTTACGATACAGATAATACATGTTCATCTCACTTATGCAGTTGAATATTCTTGAACTGTTGTATAAAAGATGAAAAACTTCTCTATTAAATTATACATTTTGGGAAACTGCCATTGAAAATATCAGAGATGTATTTAATAAGAAAAACGGACCCAGACACAAATAAGACACAAGCACCCATTTCACATCTAAACTCAGAGCTAAGAATCCTTCTTGACATGGAGCTGGTGTCACATCAGAAAGTTGATGTCAACTGAAACAGCAGTGTCATAATATGCAAACTGCATTTAATCATCAGCCCCTCCAAAATGTAATGCCACCTCTGATCTAATACCTCATTAGAGGAGCATTCAAAAATGGAATATTCACAGGCATGTCTCCATCACAGATATTTTCACTATAATAATGGTAGCTGAAATGGCACCCCACAGAGGTCTATGTGCATACCAAGCTAAAACATAAGCAAATTAAACCACAAATTCTACTTTGAAGTTTCAACTTCAGAATTTACAAAATAAAGCTGATACAGGAATTTTATTTATAGGGGTTTATGAAATCTATTTCCTAAATCTGTAAAATAGTCTTTTCTCTCCACAATGCAATGAAGAAACTGGGGTGGGGTGGTGGAGCAGGACTAGGTATTAACAGGTTAAAGGCTAACAATATAAAAGAAGCTGGAATGAAAGAAAAAGTTAAACAAACAAAAGCAGAGGCAGAAATCAGGGTCAGGTTGAAGATTAGATTCAAATCAGAAGCCACCATCTGGAAGAAACAGCCTACTTCAGAACTGTTGGATATGTTAGCTGGACCTGTTACCTTCCATGGCGACTGGGAAGGGAGGTCTCTGTGATGGCTGAGAGGAGCAAGGGAAGGTTTATGGTACTGTAGTGTTTCTTGGTACTGATGCTGCTTCCCTGGGTATATTCATTTTATGAAAATTCATCAATTTGCACACTTGTCTGTATACGATATATATCCACACCATGAGACACAGTAAAATTCAATCCAGAGTTCTGCTTCCAGGGAGCCAGAACACAGTGCATACAGGAAAATCAGAACAATACAGGATGGTTGATCTTTGCGATAAGTTATCTCACTATTGGCAATATCAGCTGCCTCCTTTTGATGAGCTGATCAACAAACTGATTCATGGAGGGCAAGCTGGTTTTAGCACCAACAGCACTTGTGACAACTGTCTACTGTCTCAGCCAGCTCTGAATGCTAACAAAGTACCATGGACTGTGTGGCTTAACCAACTGACAGATTGTTTCTCACAGTTCTGGAGGCCAAGTCCAAGAGCAGGGTGCAAGCATGGTCAGATTCTGGTAAAAAGTCTCTTACTGACTTGACTTGTAGATGGCTACCTTCTCACTGTATCCTCATGGAGGTGGGGGAGAATGGACAGAGGGGGGAGAAGGGAGGGCCACAAGCAAGCTCTCTGGTGCCTCCCTCTCCTAAGGACACTGCTCCTATCCTATCAGGCACCCTTGTGCCCTCATTTAGTCTCAATTAACTCTTTATAGGTCTTGTATCCAAAAATACAGTCACACTGGGGATTAGGGCTTGAAAATCTGAGGTTCTGGAAAGACACAATGCAGTCCGCGGGACCTACTAAATTCCCGGCACCATTAGAATACCAGGAAATATTTTTAAATATTTGATAGGTGAATTTTAACAGAGAAAAGAATAGGTTCCAGAAACAAAGCCGTAATCTTGCCGCCCAGAGGACAAAGGTTAGACCATGAGGCAGATCCATCCAGAGGACAAAGGCTAGACTGCGAGGCTGACAAGAATCTCATGTTGTCACAGGTGCACTTCTCCTTTCAAGAGGACCCTCTCTACCACACTAACTAACATGGTTTAGGGACCACATGTCCTCTCTCATCACAGAAACAGCTCACCATTTTGAAGGATGAAGGTAAAGTTGAAAAGAATGGCCTTTATGAGAAGAGAAGACCGTTCTGATCTGGAGGCAGGGGGGAGGTAAGGGTTGGGGGAGAGAGAACTGGGGAGAGGGCTGGAGAGAATCAAACCACACAATTCTCTCCAGCACCCTTGCTCGGGGGACAGGACAGGGGCTGAAGCCCATGCAGTGACAGCCCCACACAGTGACATCACACTTCTGATGCCCCTCACCAGAAGCATGGGTTCAGCGGCTCCCCCCCCCATCTCAGAGAGTGATACAGATAACCCTGACCTAAAGAAAATGCCAAAGATGTGGCAGTGTAGAAACTGCTCGTGGTAAACTAATTAGAAGGTTTTTATCTAAAACATTTCCCCCAAGAAAGCAGAAGGAAAAGACTTCAAACTTAGGTGCACTATAGAATTTATTTAAAAATTCACAAAGATAATTTGGGGACATAGGAGACAGTGGTATATGAAATTTAGTAAACCTCACAAAACAGAACAAAATATTTCTCACTCACCAAACCATATTTCACTCTCCAAATGTCCTTAGGAAATGGATTGTAAATTACACGTGAATTTAAAACTTTGACATATTCAGCATATTTTTTATTTCAGTGTGATAACAATAGTTATGCAACGATAATTTAAATAATATAAACTCACGTTTTAGGGGGACTTTAACTTACTAAGAGGATCATATGCATATAATTTTCTCTCAAGAGAACCAACTTTGACAAATTACCTCTAGTCTTTCAATAAAATAAGTATAGTATGATGTTAGAAAATCTGTGTTGCACTAAAGGATGTTATTTAAAATGTGACTTATATACCTTTTAATATTTTCACTGTAAAAATTCCCACATAAAATGGGAAAACTACTCCACATAAACCTGCCTAACAACTGAAAAAACGCCTGCTTAGATTTATCCAAATCTAACAAGTTAAGGACCAAAACCAGCATGCTGGGTGGTTAAGTATTCCCTCATAAAGCATTTACTAGAGCACCTCACTATATTCTTAGGAGTCTCCTAAAATAACATAGAACAAATTTTTTCTCAAACTGCTCACTTGCAGTTGGGTACCAGGAGGCATTTTAAAAAATCTCAAAACTGCCCAAAACTCTTTAGACAAAGGTCAAGTATCACCAATCTCCTCGGAAAAGACTACTCTGAGCTCTCATGTACAACCATGCTTCAGGTAATGTACCTGGGTACCCCACTCCCAACATTTTTCTTTAGTAACACATTTAACTTTCATCTTGGACAAAAAAAAATATGTCATAATAATGAGAGAAACAACAAAACCTGCGGGACACAAGGTACATTCGACCAGCAACATCTCTTAAAGGCTTCTTTGCTTATTCATTCACTTACGCTTCAGTGTGGGTTGACACATCCCGACTCACATTTGTGGTGCAATGCACAAGAAAATTCAGTCCCACTTGAAACTGAGCCCAAATGTAGCCTGGGAGAGGGGAGGCACAGGAAAGGGGAGGGCCATGGTGTGAGGGGACAGACAGCAGGCTCACACCATCACTCAATGACGACAGAACACCTCTTCATAGAAGGGGCGCTGCCAACACAATGGACCCAAACCTTTCCAAAGCCTTTTGCGCAGTAAAGGCAACTTTCTCTAAACACTAGTGTCTGTTACCTATTTATCTGGGGGAGCAGATAAGGGGACAACAAACAGCATTAAAAGAGAGATGAGCATACTCTTTCCCAACTTATAACACCACCACTAATCAGGCCCCACCTGTGGCCTCATGAAACTTTGGGCATGTTTCAGGAATGATCTTACCATACTATCTTATGATATCAGTTAATGGCCTTCTGGACCAAAACTGTACATTCTTGAGGCAAAAGTTCAAACAGCTCTATTGTGCTTTGTGTGCTGAGTGCCCTGCAAAGTGTCTAACACCTGACACATGATAATGACTAGGGCACAGACCACCAGGCAGATGGATGGATCAAGGAAAGCTCGGCTTCCACACCTAACTGCATGGAGAACTCCTTTCAAACAGTACAGCCTGCTCGGTCTAAAACATGAAGACATCAAGCACGCAATCATAAAGACCATGAACAGTGCGAAAGACAAATGGTTAATTCAGCTATGCTGTTTATAAATCTGGATGTTAACACGTCCATATTTAAATGGAATATATAAAGATCTGTTTTGTGGAATCACAACATAAAATTTTTTAAATGGATCATATTTTCCTAAGTTCAAATATCCTTAGTTTTACTTAATATCGATTTGTAGAAAGTTCCTGGAGTTCAAAACTTCAGTAACTGTCATTATTGTGGTCCTGCATCCATTATACACGAATAAAGGGAAAAAAATCTTATCAAAAAAAAATAATAACAGACCGCTTTAGGACTTGTCAATTGAGTGCATTTCTGCACTGCTGACCTGTACATTGGAACAAATAAATATAATCAAATATGCTGATGTGATCTTAGCACTAACTGAAAAAAAACTGGATTTTTTTCCTACTGTAGCTGTTTGTCTTATCAAGGATTTTAATCTATGATAAATTCCATAGTCATTAAAAATCTTAGACCATTGATTTATGCCTTAATTCAGACATGCTGAGCTCTTCAAAATAAATGTTCCAAAATAGCATACACTGCAAATTGCAATCTAACATAAAACAAATGTTAAAATGCTAGCATCTTTCCTGAATATAGTATACTGTATTAATTGTTGGTCTTGGTAATGTAAGCTTATTAGTTTTGTATAATTTAAGTTTTAATTCATCATTTAATTTTTAATTAAGTAACTTTTTTTTTCAAGATGTGCTTCCTGCTTATATGTTGGCCACTAAACATGGTATACATAAAATAATTCTCTGGCATGAATATATGACAGTGCCGTGTAATATATGACTTCTCCATGATCTCAATATGAAAACAATCATAATAGCTTGTGATTTAAAAAAAAAAAAAGCAGCCATATTAATTTAGCATTAATACTTCAATACTTCAATAATTTAAGCTCGGAGACAATGCTTAAAAAACTAAAGACCTGAACACAAAAGTAAAACCAAATCACTTCCTTTGCAAAGAATTCCTTTGGATTTTAGTTAAAAATAATGAAGCTTTTTCGGGATATCATCCTCCATATTAAAAGCTAATTTGTATTTGATTTTCCTATGGAAACGATGGGGACCCATCCTGGCATATGTGCCTAAGGATACACAGTGTCCCCACCAGAGCAGAAGGGGATATAAAACCTTGCCCACCTAAGAGAAACTGGAAAAGCTAATGAGAATAGAGAAGGATCCAAGAAGGCGATGAGGGAAATGCTAACTTCCATGTCAACTTATGAGTTTGGATAGATGTCCAATTAAAGCTTTAAAGTTATTATTACAGTGAGTGCCCTACTGCAAGGCTCTCCCCTTTAGCTGCCTCTGAAGACAAAGCAGCAGCCGTTAACAGACTGTAATGTCTCATCATCTACAGACCTTTTTAAAAAAACTTTAAAGGATATTTTAATAAACTCTTGCAGGTTATCATTTCATTCAATATAATTTTTAACTGTGCCTTTATTTGGTTTTATGTGTTATATAGCCTCTATATGATGAAATTAGAAAAGAATGTCAATAAAGGAAAACTAACAAAAAGAGCCTGAAGGACCCTAGCAATATCATGCCCCGCTTCCAAACTACGTTGAGAGCTTGTACAAGTCTGCGGCCACCCTTACCAGAAAACAAGAACACCGGGGATCTGCCTGTTTCCACATCACCAGCACATCACAAAACCTCTTGCCCACTCCTGCCAGTGTTGATAAAATTAAAGGCACACATGAACACACACACACAGACATGCACCCCTGCATGTATTTGTTTGCTTTCTCGGTGGAAACATAATTGCCAAGAAAAGTTCCATGGAGGCCTGTTAAGATCAACCGTTTCACAGCTCTAAGCAAAGCTATACTATCGTTAACTGCTCAAAATAAAAGAGATATGCATCCACTTAGATCCTTTCTTTCCCTGAGGACTTTTCAGCATTAGCTAGAACAAGCCTGCGACCACTGTCACAAAGACAAACTGTGGAAGTTAGAGTGGTTTCCTCCAGAGGACAGGATCTGTCATGTTCTAAATTATGCATTTGGTCACTCTTTGAGTTTATACGATCATGTTATTTGGAGGAATGGGGAAAAAAATCAGTTGTTTTTAAAAGAAGGGGTTTTAATTAAAAGACTTGTTGAAGTAGCAGGTCAGCAAAGCTGGCTGTGAAGGAAACACATGTCCATGCCCTGAGCAGCTCCTTCCCTCTCAGCCACATCCATCCACATCTTTGCTCGAAGATATGCCCCACCAAACAGTCAGGGTGACTACTTCTAGACAGGCTTTCTCACAGACCAGAGCTCTATGCCATTTCATTCATCCTGCAAGGACCTCTATCACTCTGGACCACCAAGTAACCAAATGAACTTACAAGCGCAGGAGATCCTAATTGGAAGACGACCTTCCCTCCCCATCCACATAAAAATAACACTACACTGCATTCACATATGTGTATATAGATGTATTTTACATGTTTGTAAAACAAGCCAGCAAACTAAATATTCAAAGTTATCATCCCCATTTCACAAATTAGGAGACCAACTGCGAAATGAGAAAAGATGAACATGCTTAGCACAAAATTGAAAGGAAAGAAGGGAAAAAAAATTAATGTGTTTTTGAGAAGGCCAAGAGAACCCAGTAAATATATATGACTAAATAAACACTGATCCTAGTTCCAAGTCAGACATTCTTTCTACCACTTAGAGTGCTAAGGCTTGTGCAATAGGAAGCAAATTGGGATAGGACAAGCAGGAAGAAAGACGTCAAGGGCTATAAAAAGAAAATCAGAAAGAGGGTGGAGTACTAACCCTGAAAAATAAGCCAGCACAAAGGCCCTTGGAAAAATAAAGCAGCAAAAGGTACAAAAGCTGTACTGTAGCAGGTACACTTTAGCCAGGACAGCACCACCAATGTTTCAGATTTAGCACTTGCCCCAGTCACTCACATATTTGCATCCTGAGGCCCAAAGGAAGGAAACAGGGTATTCATCCACCAAGAATTAATGAGATATTCCCCTCAAAAACAGGGCACAGATGTTAAAAGTCAAAAAAGTCCATTTCTGCAATTATATTAATATCTAAACTTGTTTTCTAACTCTTCCATATCTCCTATCCCAGAGCAACCTTTAATAAGCAACATGACAAATATGGAAAACAAAAAGAATCAATAGTAGCTCAGGATGGCAAATAACTTTGACCCAGACTTCTATAACTTCTTTTAAAAAGAGTAAAAAAGAACCTCAAAAGGAAATCAGATTTGCTTACATGCACTGTAGACCAAAAACAAAATTCCTATAGTCTCCTTAACTATCGCAGGTTCATCTTCTGTAAAGTGAAAATAACACTAATAGATCCATTGATGTCATGTGTTACTTAGAAAAACATATGAAATGGCACTATACAGAAGAATGGTGTAACTCTAAAGTGTCTAAAAATACTTGCTTTTCATTATCAAATAGAAATTCAGATTGATACAGGTTCAAGAATTATAAAGTAAACAATTAACATTCCAGCCATGATAGAGTAACTAAGGCCTACTGTAAACAACTAAAACATTGGACAAAATACAACAAACCACGACTTTCAGAAATTGAACAACACACAGAATAGGACTGTGAGCCCAGAGAGGAGAAGTAAAGGAGATGGGATCTAAGACAACTCTGGATGTATGCCAAGCAGCAACCTCATGACCACAGTGCAGGGACCCAAAGAGAACACTTGAGAGTATCACTTACTACAGGAGACAGAGATGAACCAACAGGAATTTGAGGTTCAAGGAAGCACATATGAGAAGAAAGTTGCCCAAAGAAATAGCTCCAAAACTCTTTATAGGAGTTCCGTGGATCCCTGGCTGACCACTAAGAAACCATGAGTTAAGTGAAATTCCTTGAGACCAGAAAAAAGCAAAAAACAGAGATATACGCTAAACAATTCCCAGCAATCACATGAAATATGGAAATTTTCAGGTTCTGACCCGAGTGAGAGCCAGCGGAAGCACTGGGGAGAGTCACAAAAAAGGCATACTTTAACCTTGCCTATGAGTGAGGTCCAGTCCAGACTCACCCTCAAGGATTTAAAAACAAACCTCCAAAGGACCAAGATGATTCTCAAGTGACTCAGATGACTGTCAGAAGTCCACCATTATTTAAAGGAATACTACAAAATACATCACAAAATAACCTAAAATTTACAATATCCAATATCCAGTCAAAATTACTAGACATGCAAAGAAGCAATGAAAAGGAACCCATAAGCAGAAAGAGTAAGTAAATCAGTACAGACAAACCCAAAGATTACCTGGTGATAGACTAAGCGAGCACATTCTTTAAAACACAGCTATTATAAACATGCAAGTAGATGTAAAGAAAACTTTTTTTTTTTTAATGAGAAGACTGGAGCATTAAAAAAAAAATCTGAAAAGAAATGAGGAGAGATTCGGCAATCTGTGAGAAAATATGAAACAGGCTAACATACATAGGATTGAAATGCCAAGAGAGAAGGGTTCAAGGTCGGTAGAGTGAGTAAGGGAGAAAACAGAAAAAAAAATACTTGAAGAAATAATGACCTGAAAGTTTCCAAACTTAGAGGGAAAAAAATCCATCCACAGATCAAAGAAATGTAACAAACCCCAAGCAGAATAAACAGAAAACACACCAAGTTACATTAAAACACAACTGCTTAGAAGCAATTTTAAAAAGAAAATGTTAGGGGTGCCTGGGGGCTCAGTAGGTTAATCATCCTACTCTTGATTTCAGCTCAGGTCATGATCTCAGGGCCGTGAGATCGAGCCCTGTGTCGGGCACTGCGCTAAGCACAGAGTCTACTGGGGTTTCCTTCTCTCCCTCTTCCTCAGCCCCTCTCCTTGCTCACACGAGCTTGTTCTCTCTCCTTCTCTCTCTCTCAATAAGTAAATAAACAAACAAATAAATAAATATAAAATTTCAAAACAATTTAAGAAAATGTTCAAAGTGAAAAAATAATGATCTGTATCTAGAGGAACAAAAGGATTTTTCATCAGATATAACAGAGAACAGAAGATAATGACAGAATGCATTTGAAGAAAATAAAAACTCGCAATTCTGTATCTAATAAAATCTTTCTTCAAAATTAAAGACAAAATAATGATTGTCAGACAAACAAGCTGCAAAAATTAATCACCTGCAAACATATACCATAAAAAAGGAAATTCTGGAAGAAAGAAAATTATACAGGTTGGAATTGTAGATTTAAACAAAGGAATGAAAAGCACCAGAAATGATAAATATGGGTACATATAATAGATTTTATTTCAATATCTCATTTATTTAAATGAAAATTACTTGCAAGGTTTTGTGGCATTTTTAAGATATATAAAAATTAAATATATGTCAATAATAGCAAAAAAAGGTAAACTGAATAAAAACATGCTAGTATAAGGTCCTTCCACTTTACATTAAGTATTGTATTATTATTTGAATTTAAAGATCCACAGTGTAAACTCCGGAGCAATCACTACAATAACAGAGCAAAATGATTTAGCCAAAAAGCCAACAGTGGAAATCAAACTGACCCCTAAAACATACTCAATCCAACAAAAGATAAAAGCAGGAAAAAGGAGCAAAGAATATATGAGACAAAGAAAGAACAAGATGGCAGATTTTAGTCAAGAAAGATATTCTCAGGACAAAAATGCAAGACCCAACTATAATACAACAGGACATTAAAAGGATAAATGCAAATCAGGTGAAAGCAAAAGGATTTAGAAATACACACCATGCTAACAATAAGCACAAGACAACTGGAGTGGCTGCATTAATAGAAAGAAAAACAAAAATACTTCAAGACAAGAGTACTAACACAAGAAAGATCATTTCAAAGACATCAAAGGATCACTTCAACAAGAAAATATAACAATCCTAAAGGCAGATGCACCTAGTAACAGAGCTTCTAAATACATGCTGCAAAATGTGACAGAATTCAAGGTAGTTACACAAAAGCCCACAATGATAGTTTGAGACTTTAACACTTTACTTACTCTCAGTGACAGATCAAGCAAGAATAGAGAAGATAACACTATTCACCAACTTGACCCAATTTACAGAATACTCCACCTGGCAACAGCAAAATGGAATTCTTTTCAACCAAATGTTGAACATTTACCAAAATCAATCGTGATGGGCCATAAAGCAATTCTCCATAAATTTAAAAGGATTCAATCATATAGAATATGCTCTCACAGTGGAATTAAGGTATCCACAAATATTTGGTAATTAAACATGCATCTAAATAATCTAGGAAAGAAAGAGAAAAATCACAAGGAAAATTGAAAAATTTTGAATTAAATAAAAATGAAAACGGAACTTATTATGTATGCAGATTCAGACGCAGAAAGCTGCACTGGTCTCGTGCTAACAATGGGCAAAGTCCGATAACCCATAAAACTGTAACTTTTCCCTGAGTCAATCAGAAAGCTGAGGTCAGAATGCAACCAAATGAGGGCAAGGCCCTCTAAGTGGAGAAGGAATGCATGCACACCTCACCTTGGGCATTGGAAGGGGCAGCCACTACACAAGTGCACAGAAAAAAAAAAATCAGCCAAAATTTTAATAAAGTATTGAAGGCCAAGAGTGAGCTTGTGTATAACTTTGGAATAGTTGCAGGCCCAGACACCAGAGTACACAGCACTCCATTACAAACTATTTTATCAGACCCCTACTGGTGCTGATGAGAAAGACTGAGGGAAGTCAAGAGACCAAAGAGAACCCTAGTGGGTGGAGCAGGCATGTGCAGAATGATCAGCAGCTGCTGAAGAAGAGGCACTGAACATGTCCCAGTCGGCTTCACTAGGCATTTGTCTCCCATCAAACAAAAGCCTAAACAAGCTAGGCAGTGGCAGCAAACACTGTGATCCCAGAGCAAAGGCAAAGACACA
Organism: Zalophus californianus; assembly: GCF_009762305.2. NCBI lineage: Eukaryota > Metazoa > Chordata > Mammalia > Carnivora > Otariidae > Zalophus > Zalophus californianus. The sequence goes on along the minus strand of NC_045608.1, from coordinate 89,895,029 downwards.
CTGCTTCTGGGAAGGAGAAGAAGCCATATCCACTGCCCCTGGGGGAGAGAGACAAAACCCTCTTACTTCCAGAACACAGGAAAAGACTCTACTACTGGGGAAGGGGAGATGAAATCACCCCCTACTTTGGAATGTGGCTCCTGCTGGGGGAAGAAGCAGAAAACTCCCAACAAGACCAAGAAAGACACAAAATCAAGTTTAACTGCCATGAGGAGAAGAGGCAAGGACTATGAGGAAGCGCCACCCATGAGGATCAGGCAGTCCAGGCCTTCGTGAGACTAAAGTAGGATCCACACAACAGAGAGCTGCCCTAATTCAACTATGAGCCTAGCAAAGCCACCCCAGCAGCCCCCAGACCCAGGAGGAAGGGCAGGAGCATGGAGGGAGACCCCCTCTGAGACACAGGCATGTGGGGCCTGCCAAAGGCTGAGGGTGGACCATGAACACTGAGAAAAACCTCTAGAATTTAACTCCCACTCTAAGCCCCAGGCAAGGACAGGCCATCAATAAGAGGAATGTAATGAGTGTGGTCCACAGAGGTAACAATACCAAGAGTAAATCCCAACAGAGTTCAACTCCTGAGTAGGCTGAAGAGAGCCCCCAAACACCCTGACTAAAAAAAAAGATGCATCCATTTCTAGGTATAAGTATTATTTACTTCAGTCTTTATCAGTCTATAGGTGATGTCAAAAATTCAATCAAAAATTACAACACATAAAACAGCAAGAAAAAATTTGAGATGCCAGTAAAGCAGGGCTCATACGGAATTTTGTACCTTTACATTCTCATAAGTAAAAAAAAAAAAAAAAAAGTCTACAATCAATCCGGAACTCTGTCCTAAGACTCTAGAGAAAAAGAACAGCAAACCTAAACCTAAGGTGGAAGAAATTTAAAAAAAAAAAAAAAAAAAGAGTAGAAATCAATGAAATTTAAAATGAACAAAGGCAATAAAACACAAAAGCTGATTATTTGAAAAGCTCAAAAAATTGGCAAAAATGGCTACAGCAATCAGAAACTATGAGGTGCTATGAAAATAAAAGTATTCAGCTATAATAAAACAAAGATCTATAACAGCATAAAGAATAACTGCTTATAAAAGACTAAATATTGACTATATCAATGGTAAAATAAAGTTTAAAAAAAAAACACCTTTTAAAATTTTAATTAAAAAGTTCAGCTTTTGATCCTGAAATAGCCAGTGTGGAAAGAGGTGTTAATATTGGTTTTAAAACTTGGTTTTAAGTATCTAAAAGATGAACAGGTACAAATAGTTTTTAGTACAAATATAATTTTTAATTAAAAGATTTCTCCTTAACATATAATAATAAACTAAAACAGCTCTAACCAAAAACCAAGAGTCTGATTCCAAATCAAAATCAAAATTGGGAGCACCAGGGTGGCTCAGGCTCAGTCAGTTAAGCGTCCAACCCTTGGTTTCAGCTCAGGTCATGATTTCAGGGTTGTGAGATTGAGCCCTGAGTCAGGCTCCACAGTCAGTGTGGAGTCTGCTTGAGAGTCTCTCTTTTCCATCTCCCTGCCCCTCTGCGCCTCTCTGCACACATGCTCTCTCTCTCCCTCTTTCTTTCTTTCTCTCTGTCAAATAAAATCTCTTAAAATAATAATTAAAAATAAATAAAAATCAAAATAGGTCAAAATGTGATTGGATGATCAAAGTAAATAAATAACTACCAACCTGCCCTAAATCAATCGCTTGGCAGTAGCAAAATATTAATGAAGTGCTAACCAAAATAAATGGGATAATAGTCCAAAAGAGGGAAGACATTTTGTTCTACAAATGTACTATGTTCCATTTCATCTACTAGCAAAAAAAAAAAAAAAAAAAAAAAAAAAATTACAAATACTTCAAATTTCAGAGGTATAGATACTTTCCCTAACATTCTTTCTGATTTTCAAAATCATAATATATAATCAAATGTCCTAATGGTTAAAAAGCCATGTTTTAAATTTCTTGGCAAAATCATGAACACTAAATAAAACTGTTCATGTTGGATAACATTCTCCTAAATTGTTTTATCTTTTAATTCTAATGAGGTGAGTAGTGTTGATTGTTTTAATATTATTTTCCTTAAGATCTCAAGATATCACGGAGTTAATTACATTTTTCTAACCTTGCTTGTTATATCTATGTTTCTTTGTAATAAGAATTGTTTACCCAGGAGTCCTCTAGTAAGGGTCTATGGTATCTAAACTTTCTCTGAAAGAAGGCAGGGAACATCATTTAACAAGGAAACTATTTATCTATTTATGCCATTATACACAGGGGAACCTTTTTTTTTTTAATTTTAGCATAATTAACTAGTATTTCTATTGAGAAATATTGATCCAAGATTCATTACAAGTGTTTGACAATCACACAGCTTGTTTTTCAGAGGTAAACTAGGCAAAAATATCACAAAGCCAGGTTAGGTTTTTCACGGTATGTCCTTTTGGTGCCTATCTCTACATTTCACTATACTGCTCTCACAGCTTGGTGCCCCGTGTCCTCAGGATGACATCTGGATGAGGTTCCCACCATGGCAGCATCCCACCTGGGCCCACTTACGCCTGAACCCGTCCTGCCCTATCTCTCAAGCCCCCAGCTGTTATCTGCCATCACAACCTACAAATACCACATCTCTGAAAAACTAAAGAATATTAAGGTCAGAACAACATAATGATTTATGCTTCCTTTGTAAGACATTTTCCTTTTGACATAGGCAACTTCAGCTCCTGAGGCAAGCCAGCAGAAAGGAAATCCTGAGGCGGAAGCTTTCGATTCTCTCAAATGACCCTGTAAATGACAATCCATGTGACTTGATTAAATGACAACACCGCTTAGAAATTAGTAAAATTCACACTACAACCCCCAGCAGACACACACACAAAATGTTGAGTGTATAAAGCGTTAGTAGCAGAGTCAAGAGATTTGGACTGTTCCTTCATATCGCCACTAACTAGTCAAAAACTGTAAGCAATCACTTTCCCCCTCTGACTCTCAGTGACTGCATCCACAGTGCAAGGGGATGAGATGACACTCCAGTGACTCTTGGCAAAGTAACAAAGGTAACAAGATACTATCAGATGTTGGTACAATAGACTTTACAAAAGACTACCAGAACTAATACATCATAGGACACTGGTCACATGACACATTTCTATAAAGCAGCAATTAACTAGGGAAAATTAAAACTGTTTTAAAGTATCATTTACTGTAGGACCAAGAAAAACAAAATACTTCTGTATAAATCTAACAAAGCACATGTAAGATCAGTATTCTGCAAACCACAAAACACTGATAAAAAATGAAAGGCCTAAATAAATACGAAGATAGAATGCATTCATAGATGGGAAGATTCACTAATGTGAAGATGTCAATTCTCTCCAGTGTTCAACAGACTCAATGCAAAAAATAACTGAATAAACTCATGCAAAAAAAAAATGGAATCCATACTTCACACAATATTAAAAAAAATTAACTCAAAACAGATCATGGATCTTAATGTTAAAACCTAAAACTTCTATAAAAACTTTCTATTAAAAAAATAGAAGAAAATCTGCATGACCTCAGGTTTGGCAGTGAGTTTTTAGACACAATGTTAAAAGTACAAACCATAAAAGAAAATACGGATCAATTGGATTTCATCAAATTAAGAATTTCTGCTGCTCAAATAAAACTGGTAAGAGAATGAAAACACAAGCCACAAAATGTTTGCAAAGCACGTATCTGATAAGTGTCTTTTACCCAAAATATATAGTCTCAAAATTCAGTAAGAAAATAACCCAAATTAGTAAAATTGGGCAAAAGATTTAACACTTCACCAAAGAAGAATACTAATAGCAAATAAGCACATGAAAAGATGCTCAATGTAATTAGTCAGGAAGGAAATACAAATTAAAACTACAATCAGATACTAAATGCAGAAACTTAACAGATTGGCTAAAACAAAAAATCTAACAATACAAAGTGCTAGTAAGGATAGAAGCAACATTCTAGTGGTAATGCAACATGGCAAAGCCATTCTGGAAAACCATTTAGCAGTTTCTTATAAAACTAAACACACACCATAGGACCCTGCAATCCCATTCCCAGGTATTTACGGTGATAAGATTTCTATCCCTTTTGTTCATAATCTCCAAACACCGGAAAACTCCATATATCCCTCAATTTAGGAGTATATACATGAACTGGTGTATCCACACCATGGCATACAGCTCATCTATTTTACCACACCCCAACTTTTCCTTGTTTTCATTCTTACCGCATTTTGACCTGCTTCCCACTTCATTATCAAGGTTACTACTAAGCTAAGAAGTTTACCTCAGAGCTGAAATGCTCCCATTTACATTTGCAGGTCACCATTTCAACAGAGCCAGCAATATATTTTGAACTCTGCACACCATATCTGATGGGGTACCTCTACTTGCCATTTCTTTGTTGTGTGTTATTTTGACTAGTGAGCATTACGTTCTGCTCCACGACCTATAACTGAGAAAAAAAGCTTCTAATAGATGTATTTTCAAAAGTAATCACCCCTTTACATAAGATAATGACCTCCAAGGGTGTAACTAAACTTGGAAGTGTAAAGAGGTTGAGAAGCCATGTGGAATTTTGTAGAATTCACAGAGAAACAAATGTTTTCTAAAAGATTATTTTTGATAATCTTTTAAAAAATTTATTAAAGAATTTATGAAAGTCCAGGTCAATTCTATTATCCTTCTAAATTAATTTGGTTAAAAGCCTGATCTTTTAAATTCAGAAGAATAATGTATATTTAAAGTATTCCATAATTACTATAAAAGTATTAATTAACAGTGGTAAGAAGAATAAGCTATCTATGCACTATAAATATAAGGCAAAAAAATCATTTTCATGGCATTTCTGAAACCATATGATGTTAGGTGGGTCATAACATTAGTACTTTTCTTTGAAACCTTATAAAATTACTAATCTTTTTAATTTTTAAACTGAGTATTGACTTTGTAATAAATGAATGCAAGCAGAATCCCAAGTCTGGGCTAGTCTCAGTTACAGCGACCGTTAGCACTAATCTGCAAAGAGACACGTATAGGTACTACTTTAATAGTACCTTGAATTATCTTTCTGTTTAACGCCTTACATAATGCCACAATTTTTCATAAGGCAAAGAAACACATATAACTCACTACTTCTACCTGATCTCCAAAACTATTCAAGGGTAATACAATGAATCTCTTCAGTCCTACGTGGCCCTTCCAACAAAGCCTTCCCTCATAACCCCGTAGGCTTGGCACAGCCAACCACCCTTGCCCCCAACATGTGCAACCTGCTCCCTTCCTCCTGAGGTTCTGCTTCCTTGGCACACACCCACCCCTACAGTTACTACTGCCTTCGTTTCACCCTTCTCATTGTCTCTATATCCCACCAGACTGTAAACTCCATGGGAGCCAATGATTTTAGCTGACTTATTCACTATTGTATCCTAAGCATTTACAATAGTACTGGCACCTAAGCAGTGCTCAATAATTATTTTTTAAGTAAAATACTTTACACATTTACATACTATACGTAATATATACAATTATCACTTTCTTAACAACTGGCATTACAAATTAGAACATTAAAACGTCTATGGTTAAAAAACTGCCAACCCACCATTTTGCAAACTTAATTTATCATGGAGCTCTTTTCTCACTGAGCATCTGTAACAAGGGTTTACACTCATCAGTAAAGGGTCAGTGCCAGACTATGTCACAGACTTAATTCCATGTCAATTTTTTTAACTTCACAAGTTTTGAAGAACCAAGATAGACTTTCCAATAAAAAAGGAGACAGAACTAGGTGTGGGTTTTACATCTTGCAACAATACGGTGGACAGATTGCATTAGGGAAAAAAAGAAGGAAAAGAAGCAGCAAACAGAACAGGCCAGGAAAGGACCATAAAGACCTGACCTTGGGCAGCAGCAAAGGACACAGGCCAACGTGATGAAAAGTTTACCAAAAACGTGGGTAACCACAACCTCATGCTGGGTGGCCACGAGCACCAGAGTTCCAGGGGCTCACAAAGTTTCCGCCATGAGTAAGCAGGTCACACTTACTGGGAGTTGGTATAAACTGGGAAACAGAGAAGACAAAGATTTGAGAGAATAGGATACTGGATTTTTGTTGTTGTTGTTTTTTTCTTTTTTAAGATTTTATTTATTTATTTGAGAGAGAGACAAGGAGAGAGGGAACACAAGCAGGGGGAGTGGGAGAGGGAGAAGCAGGTTTCCCGCGGAGCAGGGAGCCCGATGCGGGGCTCGATCCCAGGACCTGGGAGCATGACCTGAGCCGAAGGCAGACGCTCAATGACTGAGCCACCCAGGCGCCCCTGGATTTGGTTTATATATGAACTCAGAGAAGACCAAAGAATATTAAGGGAGAGAATTCTGTACCCAGATTCCCCAGAAAGTTTAGGAATGTAGAAGTAAAAGAAGAACCAAAGTTAGCGTTCTAGAAGAAGTCAGAATTGAGGGAAGACTAAGAGCAGGCACAGTACTTGGAAGGCTGGCCTGTTTGTATTACGTCTGTTATCTATACATGACCCACTTGGCAGAAAAAAGTAACATGGATTTTTACATATAAGTGCCTGACACTCACAATGCACCTTTCAAAATAATTTTGGAAACCACCCAAATAAACAAAACCCAAGAATCCTTGCCCTAAGGGAAGTTAGATGACAAAACAACAAAAAACAAATAGTACAAATAAATTATGGAGTAAATTAAAATAACGATCAGTACTAAACCGAGGAATAGTACAGAAGGGAAACCAGGAGCACCAAGCTGAAGTAAGATGAAGTAGTAAACAGGGTAAGCAGAGGAGGTTACTGAGAAAGTAGCTTTTGGGGATGGTCTCAGAAGAGTAAAGGTGTCCACGAAACAGGTCCATGAGTAAGTGTCACCAGTAGGGCTCAAATACTTAGCTCTGCATATTCAAGACAAAAAAGCAGCCAGTGTGGCAAGGAGCAGAGTGAGCCAGGTGGTGTGCCAGAGGAGGTATGGCCCGAGAGACATGGGATTCAAGATCACGGAGGCCCTGCAGAACCCTGTGGGAGCAGCTGTTACTCGGAGGGAAAAGGTGCTAGGCAGAGCAGTGACATGACCTAAGTACGTTGTCAAAGGATCAGAACGGCTACAGAGTAGAGGACAGACCACAGAGGGTCAGCAGCAGAAGTGGGAGACCCACCGAGGACTATCACAGTAATCGAGGAGATCGGGAGCACTGCAGCCAGGGAAGGCCACCGCCACCACAGAGGGAGGACCGTGGGATTCTGAACGTATTTGGAGCACAGAGCTCATCACATCTCTTGCTATGGGTGTCTTAGTGCCCGTGCATTAAGGCATCACTCATCACATCTCTTGCTATGGGTGTCTTAGTGCCCGTGCATTAAGGCATCAGTTCTGAATTCCTCTTACTAAGGCCTTGATATCAGAATACGTTATACTGCACATTCCTTAAAAAAAGGCAACAGACAATTATAAAAGCAATAATAATCTTTCTGCTACCATTACAACTGTGACTTCTATTATAAATACCACTGAAGAAAAAAAAAAAACAGCTAACAAAAAATTCTGTAGCTATGACAAGTTTAAAGTTATTTTTACAGTGAAAAGTACATGATCAGTGCCATATTGTCTTTACATTTAACCCCCCCTAAAAAAGAAAACAATGAGTACGTTTAATGTGATCATTTTTTTCAAAACTCCAATTAAATGAACTGGCCAAGGAAACACAGATTTATAGTCCAGCACACATGCTCCAAAGGCCATAACTATCACAAGAAGGAATACTATCTGCTGAGTTCTGATACACTGGTGGGAGATTTCTTAAGAAGATTCCAAAGGTAAAATTGTTAGATAATAAAAGTTAGAACTCACTTTAACTCATTAAACAAGCCACCTTTACAAAGCACAGAAGCTTCTGGTAAACTTAGTTCCTGTCCAGTTTCCATGAACTATGATTAAACTTGGCCCATTCAAGTAAGTTGTTGTCTTCCAAATCATTACGCAAAAATGATGCCATTTACACAAAGAAGTACTCAAGTTTATAATATGCAGATTCTCAAGAAAACTCTCTGGAGAACAAAATTTCTTCCCTGCTGAACTGTTCCAAAAATTGAAAGCTACTCGGTTGTTTGGTAATACGGAACAGTAGATATGAAATAAGTAAAATTTATCCAGAGTATTTTAATATAAAATAGTAGGTATTCATCTTTTTAGAAACATAAGAATTAAAGATTAGTAAAAAGTTTTTATATTTAACTTTTGAAATTTAACCTTAGAAACTAAATATACTGAGAAAAAATGCTTTTATCTTAAAGCTCTTCTTAAACAAATTACAGAAGTATATATAAATTTCCCAATATCTTAAGGAAAAAAACCTGTTACTCTGGAAAAAAACAGTCCTCAATTCTCCTTTTGGAAACTTTAGAAACCTGTGAAAAAAATCTGCAAAACTCATGTACTATTAATCTATGGGGCTCAAAAATAATTACTTAGCATCTTTTATAATCCAGACTTTACAGAAACTTGTTAAAAGCAGGAGACCAAGTTTTGAACAAACTAGTGTATGATATCACAAAACGTTATGGCACCAATCACCACAGTTCTATGATTTCCACTACAAAAATATCAAAGCAAAATAGCTGTCAAAGGCATAAATTAAATCAATTTCAAATTGAACAGAAAATTATTTCCTATTTTCCAAAGGCACTGATTTGGAGTGATCTTAAACCTCTGGAAAAGAATTCCTCAATTTTCAAAAATTCTGAAGTCTAATTACAAGTAATTATAGCTTTTCATTTTCAACATGATGAAATAATTTGATTCTTTTTACAAGAGGTCTGGTTTAGCTCAAAACAGACAAGTGCTTCTGCACTGAGTTAGTACACAAAGACAATAAGGATCATTCTGAATAGAAAATCAGGGCTATATATATGTTGGCCATAAATCATAAATGCTGTATTCAAGCAAAAAAGAGTCTGTATGTTCTGCAAACACAACTCATTCACTCAGATGAATGAGGCAAAGCCAACAGCCCACTGTTAGATTTGGCTTTAAAATAAGAACAGTATGAGAGAGAATAAAAGAAGCACTGCATAGTTATCTCAAAATTCAGACTTAAGTGTTCTTCAAAGGGGGGGGCGAAATTCAATTCAATTCTGATACTGTTTAGTCAAAGGAACCAAACACAAATCATCCCACAGCAAATGATAACTAATGTTAGTTTTAAATGCTTAATACCAGACCTAATGCTTGCCCCAGAATAATCCTATTTCTATGAAAAAAATAAATGGAATCCTATGAACCATACAAGATATTCCTAATTGCAAAAATAAAAAATAAAAGAATAAACTAATTCAAAAACTTCAGTTTCTGACAGCAATAAATACTTTTGCCGGCAAAATTTGCAATGCTGCACATTTTTCCACCCTTTGCTTTATAAAGTGCCTTTTGCTGATGACTCACATTTCCAGTGATTTGTTATATGCTATTAGAACAAAAGCTCCATAAAACTGCTTTCTACCCTGACCTTACACACCTGGTTACAATTACATCTTCAGAAAGCAAACTAGGAGTTTAGCAAGGACATACTAACAAAACCTGACCAATCAACAAACAGAAGCAAATATTAGAGCCCACCCACTCAAAATTCCCAAAAAAACCCACCATATATTTCTTACAAACACAAGTACATACACTCAAACACAGTGTGTACACACGTCCAACACATGACAGCCATCAATACGGCACGGTATCAGAACACAGATCACCCAGTTGTAAAATGCTCCTGTCAAGACAGAAGTTGACCAAGTCAATCCACGAGAGACTTTTCTAGTAAATGCCATTGGAAAAAAGACTAAATCCATCTTTTTAAACCGTGAGCCAAAAACAAAAACAAACAAACAAAAAAAAACAAAACCCACCAGAACATTAGATAGAAAAACAGTGCAGTCATTGTAATATACGTGACAGGATATTATGAAGTTCTTACATTACATCAAATAAGAAACCATCTTGGCTAGAGTCCAAGACAGAATCATAATAACCAAATTCTCAGTTGCAGTAAGTTCTGACCAAAAAAAAGGGGGCTCTGGTCATTTCCAGTTATCAGCTTCCTAACGCACCTCACAAAACCATACGAGGCTAGAAACATCAAGCCAAGTAACTCCAGAGCTGTGTGACCATGCTTACGAAAAAAAAAGTGACCCATTTATCCCCTTTAGGAGAGAGGACGCAGATCCACTACTCTGAAGCTAAAGTCACCTTGCGTCTTCAGAATGCTGTAAGGAAAGGAAGGACAACCAGTGCCTGCGCTAATTCTGACCACACTTCTCCAAGGGAAGAGCCGGGTCAACTGGCCCTTTGGATATTTACTTGCTTTGTGTAAAGTTAGGTGTCCCACCTAAGAATCTTTAATGCACCTGACTCCTTCTTCAAATAATTGAGGACTTCCACAAATTCAAATGTATTTTTCAGTTTACTGACCTCTTCCACTTTCTGCCATAAAACAGCAGTGCTGCCCTCCCTCATACAACAAACTAGGGAAGAATATTTTCACAACTTCAACCACAGTGTGGACAACTGGGGGACCCAATTGTAGGTGCATTTCCTCTCTGGATGGTTGTGGCAACATAAGGAGTCCAAATATTTTCAGCAACTGAGATGATTATATGCAATTCTTATTTAAGGAAGTTCATTCTATGTCCTTGGAATATGTTCAACTCACGTCCTTTTGAATGTTTGTGTTTTTTACTTACTGGTATGGTTCTGAAGCATTAAGTATGTCATTATCTATTTACTCCTAAAAAAAAAACCCAGCCAACTTCTAAAAATAGGAAATTTCAAAGCATTTCATATATATGGTAGTGAGATTTCTCACCATGGAAAATGGGAATTCCTGTTTGACAAATCATGAACAAAGCCTCTCTAGGATGGAATCTTTAAAGAGGAGAAAAGCTGTTCGGATGATGTCCTAGGCTGCACATATATTTCCTCAGAATGCAACCAATAATGTAAGAATAACATAATACAAATGTCACGTTTATGATACAACACCCTAAACACATGAAAAATATAGAAATTAAATATCCAATGGGCATATGAGGTGTATTTACAACATATTTCATAATGAAGAAAAATAAGCAAAAAACCAAAAGCAAGAAAGAACAAGGAGAGAGGTGCTGTCACCCCTACATTGGTAGTTCCTTTGCCTTGCCCTGGGCCTCCAGCTCTGCTGTCAGAGCCCTCATGTCGGCCTCTGTCCTGGTGCCTACCCTGTGCTGAAGTCACAGGTTCACCCGGGCTTCTGTACGTACACTCCACAAGACCAGGCACATTGTCTCTTCACATCTGTGTCCAGTGTCAAGTGCAGGGTGAAAAACAGAATAGATCATGCATGCCTGTTGATGTGCACTGAGGTTAAGACATAAAAAAAATTTTTAACTATGTTTATGTTGTGACTACCTGCAATCATTAAAAAAAAAAAAAAAAAAGCACTAAAAACCACTGAGAGCTTAGATTTTAAATCTCCAGTGTTGACAATAAGTGGACACAAGCATTTTGGCTTTTGCATTTTTAACTTAAGATGAATGTTATGTTATTATATTTCAATTTCTTTAAATATTAGTTTTGGAAATAAAAACTGCCAGGGTGGTGGGGTAAACACTAAGAATTACAGGTTTGGCTCTTTAGATTCCTTTCAAAACTAAGAATCTAAGAAAGAAACTGCATCTAAGTCAAAGTTGTAAATTTGATTTTAAGAATTCATTCATATAAACTTACTTCAACTATCACTCCTTATATTTGCCAAAAAAAATAATAAAGTGAATTACATCTGATTATCAAATAAAATATACCATATACAATAAGCACATTCACTCTCTATTATGAGGAGAAAGTGTGTTTATCAGTGCTGAGGAGAATTGTTTGGGGACTTAAGAAACCCCCTTCACTTTTATCCCCTGATTTTCTGAACTATATATCACAAGTAAAAATGTAAATTGGAAAGATATGCATGTTGGAAAAGTTGACTAAAAAGCTTTCAGAGTGAAAAGTTCTCAATCTGTACATGCAGTATTACAAGTAAGGGAAATGGCACCCACAAAGATCAGACTTCATCTAAAATACTGGGCTGGGGCGCCTGGGTGGCTCAGTCGGTGATGTGGCCAATTCTTAAATTCGGCTCAGGTCATGATCTCAGGGTCATGGGATCGAGCCCATGATCCACACTTGGCGTGGAGTCAGCTTGAGATTCTCTCTTCCTCTCCTTCTGCTCCCCCACCCCCTGCTCACATGCATGAGTTCTAAATAAATAAATAAATAGATAGATAGATAGATAGAGAGAGAGAGAGAGAGATAAATAAAATCTTTTAAAAAAATAAAATACTCGGCTGATCTAGGGAGCAAAGGGCACTGGAAAAAATAAGAAACACTTCCTAGGAGAGATTAAAGCATAAAGGAGAAAAAAAAAAAAAACGTGCAGAGACACTGAGAGAACCAGAAAAGAGAATGCTGAGGGTAGAATGAATGATAACCAATTTCCAATGTTTAAAGGATTACCCCACGGAAGAGGATCGTGCTTGCTCTGTGTGACTCCTGTGTGTACAAACCGAAAGACATACAATTGGGAGATGCAAAGAAGCAAATTTCTATGAAGAAAAACTTTGCAAGAAATAATCAAAAAATAGAACAGGGGGCACTTGGGTGGCTCAGTTGGTTAGGTGTCTGCCTTCGGCTCAGATCATGATCCTAGGGTCCTGGGATGGAGCCCCACATTGGGCTGCCTGCTCGGCGAGGAGCCTGCTTTCTCCCTCTCCACCCCCACCGCCCTGCTTGTGCTCTCTCTCTCTCTCTCAAATAAAATCTGAAGAAAAATAGAATAGACTTCCTTAAGAGGTAGTAAATTTCCAATCTAGCAGAAACTTCAGGATATTCAAGGAAGGATTATGCAACCATTAAAAGAACCCTCTGCATTCCCTGACAAATTTTCCAATCCTTTACCCATGCATGCAATGAGCAACCATTTACTGCATGCCCACTGCATGCCAGGAACTGTTCTAATGACTGCAGACACAAGCAAGAATGAGAATCAGAATCCTCCCTGTACAAAGGCATTCACTTACGGAGAAGTCCACCAACAAAAAGATAACAGAATTACGTTGGACAAGTCTAGTCTTAAAATACTAATACAAACACTGAGGAGGTTAAAAAAAATAGGGGCCTATGGCTCAAAGGAAAGGGTAGGCCTATATCACCGATTCTATGAATCAGTCACTTCTAGATGGTGATGAAAAGTCCTTTTACAAACTAGGAATAAAATTAACTGCTCCTATACCCTTAGCTCTTATGCAAATTCTCGTCAATCAGTTAACAAGGTAGTCACACTATTTTTTTAGGTAGCAACAAGAAGCAGCATAGTTTCTTACTGGCCAATCCCCATGTGCATAATTTCCCCATCTTTTTTCGAGCCATCACTCTCCTTAACTTTGCCAAAACCGTTTCAAAAATGTTCTCTTCAGCATCTCTGAATTTTACTATATTTTACTATATATTTTACTATATAGCTTACAAATAAAGAACAAAGAAAACCCTGACATCACTTTTCAAAAAAATACATTCATATATATAATCATCTTGTCTTGACATTTTATAGATGTATATAATATTTATATCAATCTCATCTTAGTCACCTAACTTCCCATCCACCAAGAAAGAAGGGTATAAAATTCTAATCTGCTTAACATTTCAAAAAATATATTTCACAAGTAAGCCAAGCTTCTGAAATGTTGAAATTCATGTAAGTTCAAACTGTAGGAGAGCTGCTAATTTGGAACCTCATAATTTGAACCAACACTTGGCAGTGAGGACAGCTAAAAAACACTGTATAAAATGTGAAAAATATGTGATTAAAGACACTGAAGAATTAACAAAAGACTGAAAAATTACGTGCCCAGGACCTAAGGGAAAAAAGAGGATCATGACAATAAGCTCATGAAGATATTTGGTATGTGGGGCTGCTTCTTATCTAGGAGTATTTGCAATTCAGCAGAGGATGCCTGAGAGGCCTAATGGACTTCTGACAGCTACCAAACTGGAGTCCCAGGCACACCACAGTAGTAGGGGAGGAAGGAAAGGGCAACTCCCCAAGGAACCCAATTCGTATAAGGTTGAACCCCAAAGAACTGTACCCTAAGAGTATGGTAAACCAAAGGGGAGAGGCCATCAGAGTCCAACAGCCTACTTCAAATCATAGTAACCCATGCAATTAAACTGAGATGATCCTCTATGGCTAATATCCATATCCCCAGCAATGTGACAGAAGCTAATATAAATCCTCATTGGAAGAAAATCTCAAGTTATTACTAATATTTCTGTTAATAGAATGTCCATCACATTATAAAGATAACACAAGAAGAAAGGAAAAACAACAAAAAAAACAAATTTTAAAAACCAACAGAAACAATAGCCAACAGAAACAGACCCAAGACTATAATACTGGAACTATCAGAAACAGACTTTTAAAATAATGACCCTTGCAAAGTTCAAGAACAGGGATTGCTAAAATTCACCTGAACAGGGCCAGAGGGTAAGTATTTTAGGTTTTACAAGCCATAAGTTCTCTGTCACAACTACTCAAGTCTACATACAGAGTTCTACTTCCAGTGACCACATCATTCAAAATTAAGGGGGGAAAAAAAAATACACACACACACACACACACACACACACACGTATATATGGCAAAAAAAATGCATATATACATATATATATGATGAGGGGCCCCTGGCTGGCTCAGTCAATAGTATATGAAACTCTTGGATCTCCAGGTTATAAGTTTGAGCCCCACACTGGGTGTAGAGATTACTTAAAATAAAATCTTAAGAAAAAAAATTTTCAGATGAATAAAACATGAATTCATCACCAACAGACACACACTAATTAAAACACAAAACGGTAACTCAAATAAAAAAATAAATTACTAATAAAATACAAAAGGGTATTTTTCAGGAAGAAGGAATTCTGTCATATATAGCTCAAGAGACAGAGAAGAAATAAAAAGACAAATAGGGAGATAAAGGTAAATGAATAACTACCTGCATAAAACAACAGTCCCCACTAGCTCTCCAAGATAGAAGGGGGTGGGGGAGGAGGCCCCGTGGCCCACTCAGGCTCTGCTTGTCCAAAAGCCCTATAAGAGGAACTGTTCAGTCCGCTTTGTTGAACAGCGGAAAAGTGCAGGCCAAGAAATCAGTTTCTTGGACCGGTGCCCTGTCAGATTATGCCACAGGCCTTCATGAGTGTCCTTGCCTGCAGAAATATCCCAGAGACAATAGTGACTTATTCTTTCAAATAATGTTCTTTCACCCATATATTTGATGGCACAGAGGGCATTCTCATTTGAGAAAACATAGGCTCTGAAAACTGTAAGTTGAAAAGTGATTCATAAGTGGTGGATCTTGATTGTGAAGAAGTTTTAGAAATGTATTTTACTTACATATTTCATTTTCATGTAAGCAAAAGAATATCTTTTTAAAACTATCTAAACTGGAGGCGCCTGGCTGGCTCAGTCAGAGGAGCGTGCGACTCTTGATCTCAGGGTTGTGCATTCGAGCCCTGTGCTGGGCGTAGAGACTACTTAAAAAAAAATGAGTAAAGTTAAAAAAATGATCTAAACTGTGCCTAATTTTTTAATACATATAAAATTTGTGATAGGAAAATATACACAAAAGAGTTAAATTCTTATGTTCTCAACAGATACAAAATATCTACAGAATTAAAATACTTGACAATAATGGTTTAGTTGTCGGAAGAAAGCAACTGGGACTAAAGCGCTCAAGGCCACGCACTGTGCGGACAAAAGGTAAGAGCAGCGCTTAAGACTCAACTTTGATAAAGTCAAGGAAGCGTACTGTAATCACTGGGATAACCACTAAAACAAAAGTAGAACTTCAAAGCTTACTGAGCTAGAGGCTAAAATAACACAAAAAACAATCCAACAAAAAGCAGGGGGAGAAAGTAAAGAGCAAAGGACAGAGAATAGGAAAGACAAACAGAAAGCGTTCTCTCCCATTTTTATATGTCCCTTTAACACTCTTCTTTATACTGTATTAATTTTGTTGGTCCCTATTTCCAATATTAGACACATATTTCGGTGTTCTTCTAAATGTCCAGAGCATAGAAAAAATACATTCCTTCACTAAAACTCAATAAATGAAGGCCCACGATGCAGGAGGGTAATGCTTAAAAGCCTGCAGATACAAAAATACATAGCTCTCGCCCATAGAGACCTTACAGTTGAGTGGGAAGGCATTGACAATACAGAAGAGAATAAAAACACAAACAATACTTTGTAGGTAAGTTACACCACAAAGAAAATTAAAGGGCTAAGTGAGAAGTAGGTGGTCAAGAGAAGGCAATTAAACCAACACCCCAAGGTCAACAAAGAGCAAGCCAAAGACACTCTCACCCCCCAGGCAGAAACAGGGTTGTCAAGTTCAAGGCCAATGTGGATAGTGAGTATGGAGAAGGATGGAGGCAGGAAGTAGGAGAAAAGTTCAGGGAAGCAAATGGAGCTCTATTTTGACCTGAAGTTTGAGATGCCTTCAGAATATTCAAGCCAACATTTCACATAAGCAGTAAAATACACAAGTTTGGTCCTCAGAGAAGAGAAGAGAAGAGAAAAATAAACAATCAGGGCTAGAGACAGAAACTTGGTGGACTGGCACTGAGCTGGTTTTTAAAGCCATCATATTAAAGGCTACCTATCACCCAAAGAGAGAGTATGGGTCAGAAGCTGGTGTACAACCACACTCAGACAAACGCAGCCTGCCCGGGCTTTCTGAAATTCCGTTTTATAGGGCACAGCCATGCTTAGTCATTCCCATGTTGCCTGCGGCAGCCTGTTGCATTACAATGCTGAGTAGGTATGACAAGAGACCATGTCGCCTACAAAGTCCAAAACATTTACTACATGGCCTTTTACAGAAAAAAATTTAATGATGCCTGGTATGCACAGACAAGGGGCTAGATACCAGAACCAGTGTGGAGGGGAGGTGGGGGGGGGGGGGCAACTCCAAATCAGGCAGAGGTAGGGAGCACACAAAGGGTGTGTGAGGAGCAGAAAGTGAGGCAACAAACCAACACCAAAAACATCCCAGGAGAATATGGTCTCACAGAAGCCAAGAAACAAGTATTTTAAAGACAAAGTGGACAACCATCTTGAATACTGCCCACAGAATCCAGTAGCCCAGTAGTAACTGGTTAATATGCTAAGAAGAGCTTCAGCTCCTGGAGGAGCTACCAAGTCAAGCAGTAAAACCCCAAACACTGGTTTCTTGTTTCGTAACACTGAACTCCCTTGCCCTCACTCAAAGCTGAATCATAACAGGACTCAATAAGGGGCGGGAAGGGGGGGAGCATTTTGGCATAATTTTTCTTGTTGTTGTTTCCTTAAAGGCCTGAAAGCAAACCTGCTCTCAAGAGAAGGAAGAAAGGGACCAGGCTGTTAAGGTTTGCCAATTTTCATGGTGTAAACACTCCCAATTTCAAGCTACCAAGGGTATTATCACCTAACTCAGAAAATTCCTGCGTATCTAACAACCATTCCTCCCTAGCCACGGTAAGCTGGTCTGATCCAGCTTCAGCACAAGTTGCAGGAAAGTGGTGGGCAGAGGACGTTGGAGGAACACATGAGGTGGTGAGTGTGTGAAGACAGCACCCACAGAAGGGTTGAAACAAAAGTCTGAGACTCCCCAGAAATATAAAAGTTCACTGACTACTCCTACAAGTGAGGCAAAGCACCGAAACTTGCAGTAATTGTATAACACATCGTATTTAGTTCTTCATTAAATCCATGTGCTATAGAGATTTTAGCTTCTGTGAGGACTGCTTACACCTTTAAAATTATAGGTACATATTTTCTAGAATACATTAATAGCTTCCTTAAATGGTAGGTCAGAGGGCATTGACGACATATGTAAATATTTGGAACCATGTGTCCTAACTAACAATTTCCCTATGTACGCTATTATAAAACTTTAGGTAAATAACGATGGATCATGGATACAAAGGTGAATATAAAATGCAAGGATATTTAAATTACAATGAAACAGGTCTTTTTTAATCCTCAGGATGTTTATACGAAAGCAAACCTTCTAATAAATACCTATTGACTTTCTATGGTCTCAAGGAAAGGTGTGGGTAATCTAAATGTGAACAACCTACATACTGCCCTTGGCAGGCAGTATAAGGAGACCCCAAAGAGGTCCAGGTCTTAATCCCCAGAACCTATCAACATGGTACCTTATGAGGCAAATGAGATTCCGCAGACATAATTAAACTAAGGATCCTGCTATTGCTGTGGATTATTGGGAGGGGCTCCAGGTAATCACAAGAATCCTTATAAGTGAAATAGGGAGAAAGGAAGGTCAGAGTCCACGAGATTCGAAGATGTGCTACTCTGTTGGCTTTGGAAATGGAGGAGGGGGCCATTGGCCAAGGAACGTGAGCAGCCTCTGCAAGCTGGAAAAGGTAAGGAAATGGGGCAGCCCTTAGAGTTCTAGAAGGAACCAAGTCCACTGACACCTTCATTTTAGCCTGTGAAACCCATTTTGGAATTCTGACCTCCAGAACGGTAAGAAAATAAATGTGTTGCCTAAAGCCAGCACATGGTGGTATTTTGTTTCAGCAGCAAGAGGAAACTCCCCCACCAGCCCTATGCCTCCTCTCATGGAGCTAATACAAGACTGCACCTTCCATCTACTGCCAGAGAGTCCATGCAGGGAACAACAGAGATAACCAAAGAGACGGGACCCATCCCAATCCCCATACAGCCCGATCAATAATACAATAAAGACCCTTTCTTCTCTTCTGTTTATATTCTTCCAATGTAGACAAAAGTGCCAAAAAGACTAACATAAATTGGGAAGGAAGTAAGAAAATATGAGAATCTATTACTCCTCTTTTCATACCGTATTCGTTTCACTTGACTTCCTTGCCAAAACTCAAGGCAGAATCATAACAGAAGTCAATAATTATTTATTTGCATATTTTTTGGAAGTCTAAAAATCAAGTTAGAAAAAGCATGTCTTTGTCTTAAATGTCTTAAAAGCCATGAATTTTTGTTATTTTTAGGCTGCTGCTCATTCAACCTACCTTCCATACAGAGTCATCTCAAGCCAACCTTGAGTGCTTGACATGGCATTTGAACGAGTGTCTTTCAGACACTGTAGCAGTCAGGATTCTCTAGAGAAACAGAACCAATGGGATACATACAGATTTTTACCTAGGAGGAGACTTAATTATAGGAACTGGCTCACACAGTTTTGAAAGCCACGAAGTCCCATGATCTGCTGTCCACAGGCTGGAAACACAGGAAGTCTGGTGGTGTGATTCAGTCCAAGTCTTAAGTCCCAAGAACCAGCAGCTCTGATGTCCAAGGCAAGAAAAGATGGACAACACAGCTCAATAAGAGAGCAAATCTGCCCTTCCTTCTCCCTTTTATTCTATTCAAGGGCCCTCCACAGATTGGGTGATACCCACCCACATCAGGGAGGGCTGACCTTTCTACTCAGTCTGTAGTAGAATCAAACGCTAATCTCTTCCAGAGACACCAGCCAACGAGAAGGGGGTTGCCACTGCAGAGGCTGAAGAACACGAGGAAGTGCACACGAGGCCTCAGAGAGGGACCTGTGCCTCCCTGACCAGCAGAGGCCAGTGAGAACTATGGGTAAGTATCAGAATCAACAGGGGGGCAGGAGGGAAGTGAGGACAAATGGACAGTGAATATCCAGCTTCTTCTTATGAGAGCAGTTCCAAAGCCAAAAGGGGTTCCAACACAGCCATGCGGGACACACACCGCTCAAACAACCATGGGTGAGAAGAGCAGTGGAATGAAGCACACTGGAGTGTAACTGGAAGGAGGGCAGAGAGCCTTTCTACTGATACATTGGCTGCATACAGAGCAACACTTAAAACTAAAATGAATGAATTCAAAATATGTGCTAAACCAACTCAGGTCCATCCACCCTCTGTGAAATTAGGAATGTTTCAAGGATCTGGTTCTTGTGCAAAGTCCTAAAGAAGAAACCACGTGCACATCCGAGTAGAAAGGGCAACTTCATGCATGGGGAAAATCAGTGTTTAAAAAAAAAAAAAAAAGCATGAACAAAATCCAATGATCCCTTGTTTACAGATCACATTTTCCATTTCTTGCAAAATCCAATCCATGTATTCTAAAACTGCAGTAAGTGCTGGGTACTCATGTACTTAAATAAGTATCAGTCAAGTAAAGACAGGGGGATCACATTTGGGGGCAACAAGACTTGTCTGACTAAGGCGGAGAAGCCATTTTGGGAACTGAGAGTAATGGATACGAATATAGAAACTAACCCCAAGCACTGGGCTTATGCACACAGACTTCAAAGGCCACTGAAACGTAACTCCGATTAATTGAACAATCCAGTAAGGTAAGAACTCCCAGAAGATGGGAACTATTCCTATTACAGTTCTGATGAACCATCCAGTCCCAAACAAAAAAGAGGACATGAGGAGTAAGGCAAGTGTTTTGATAAGCCCCTGCCGCAGTGGATTTCTCAAAGTCAAGTCAATAAAATGATGACAGGAGTACATTCTATGTGAAAACAATCCTTCTTTCACAGGCTAAAGCACTTAAAACAAGGGTTCAGTCCATCGATAACAAAGTAACTCCCCAAAATTAAAAAGAGCACCTTTGGGTGTGCACACCCTATGGGAGCCCGCCACCACTCGGCAAAATGCTCAACGAGCTTCAACCACCCAGAAGTCTGCAATCCCAAGGTACTCAATCCACAATCGCAGAAAAGACAAGGATTTCCCCATGCCTTCTCAAGACAGTCTGAGATGGGAAGACCTATGAGCCTGACAATCAAGAGTTGAATCCTGGCTCTAACCACATACCAACAAACGTGATAAAGCTGCTTAACCTAAGTCTCGATTTCCTTTCCTCGAATCTAGAAATAAAAATGCCTACCTTATGCAGTCATCATAAGGACTAAGTGCGATAATACACATAAGAGATGAGTACGCTCCCAGACATTGGGCATGTTCATAAATGTAACAGCTGCCACTGCTGTTGCCCCCATAAGCCGTCCGTCATTAAGAGCACTATACCTGGAAACCAGGTGATTGGCTATGATTTTCAGTCCATCATTAAAGCTAAATGAACTGCAGAAAACTGAAGCGACATTTAAGATTAGCAGAATATTTCAAACTTAATGCAATGCCCACAAGGAAGGCCCTTTAGTTTCTTCAGTAAAGGTCCAGGACGGTAGAAGCACTGGTCTGAGTAACTCCCACTGTCGGTGTGCAAGCGGGACCAGAGGCAAAGGAGAGATCACAGGCAAAGGATGCAGAGCAGACACAAGAGCAAGAGACAGGGTGTGGGGATGAGCAGCCCTCGGGGGGAGGAACGAGGACGGTGTGAGGCTGAGCCCCTGAAGTGTCAACACGAACGGTCAAATCGCTGGGTGTGGTGGCTCAGCCTAGAAACTGGAGACAGGGCGGCCTCCATAAGAGAAGTGGGGATCCCGGCAACGAGACCCGGCATGGGGGCCATAATGTCCGCTGACCTGAGGTGGACATGGAGTGCTCCCACAGGAAGTGCAGCCAGAGGGGACTGTACGTACACCACTCAGCAAGGCACAGGGGCACAGGCTACCCATAAACGATGTGGACCTCGTTCCGAGATTTGTAGTATCTAACTCAAACGGAGACCCACCACTCAGAAGACGCACTTTGTAGAGGCGCGCACGGGCACGTGAGCTGAGGCCCTGAGACACAATGCCCAGACTTCTCACCTACAGAAGTGGCTTAATTCTTGAACTCCTTTGTAGAAACTGAAATGCAGGCAATGTGACCAGCTAAAACGCTCCATTTCTCACCATCAGTTCACTAAGCTCTTGTCAATGAACTCTAACTCAAAGTATTGTATGGGACTTTCAGATAGGTTCTTTTACAGGAAGAGGGTGACTTCTCTGACTCCCACCGTGCCCTCAGCCTAGAACACAGATGCAAGGGCTGGTACCCCAGCAGCTATCCTGGACTATAAAGTGAGCTGGAAGGTGAAGGCCCTGCTCTGAGGACATAGGGACAGAACAAGAGATGCCTAGATCTCTAAAAACATAAAGAAACATCAGACCAACTTCCTTTATGTGAGCTAGAAATAAACTTGTAGCTATTAAAGCCAACGCAAATTAGTATTTCTGCTCTACATAGCCAGACTAATCCTAATCAATACATACACACACACACACAAAAAAAAAAACCCTAGAGATAAAACGTGCAGGAAAAAAAGAAACTAATTTACTGTTTACTCTTTGCTTGGCAGAGTACTAGATAATTCATATATATTGTGTCATTTATTCCTTTAAAACTACCTCTATTTTGCAGACGACCCAGATGCCAAACCTGGTGAAGAACGTAGCTAAGGTCACATAACTAAAATCAGCAGAACCTGGATTCAAACCTAGGGTCGCAGAATCCAGGTCTCCCGAACTTCTGCCATTAAGACTGAAACCTCACATTCAATCAGCCCAATCACCCTGTGAACAGAGGCCATCTCTGGCCTACTCCTATTGCCTTGAGCCGCACAGCAACACGTTCTATGAAAAAAACTAACTTCCTATGATTCTGTGCTTGGGAATCTACAATCCCTCACCTATAGGAGACAATAAACGATAAAGATAATGATAAAATAAAGAGCCAGAGGGGAGCAGAGTGAAAGGAAAGATGGCATCCACCAAAACCAACCCTCCTTGAGCTATTTTCTCATTTTATTAACTCTTATTCTTAAAAATCAGTTACTCGGTTTCAAAACTCATTTTTTAAAGTAATTAAAATAATTCCTATGGGTCGTGATTTTGGCATGCGAAAATGTTCTTTCTTTTCAGAGACTGTGGTGATCACTGAAACTTGTTATTTGTGAAATGTTATTCACTGGACAAATATAGTTTGTAAGCTGACATGGGTTCTCAAAGCCACCCTCTGACATACTGCATGCTGTGAGGTTCCAGAGTCTCTGCAGAGCTGCACCACACCACCCTGTCCCTCTGCAGGTCCCTGTGAACAGTACAGGCCAGCCCTGCACAATTCCCACTGCCCAGACTTTGTGGCAGAATGTCACCGTTAGAAAGCGCCTGGGTTGGCCTGCTGACATCTGTATCCAACTTTCAGCCTTTGCCAAACTTGAGAGGGGACCTTCTTCATGGTGAGGATGACCCTGAAAGACTCCAAGAAGCAACCATGACATGCCACTTCCTCCCGAATCCCCTAAATCTTGTCTAGGGTCCCTCACCTGATCGGGAAAGGAGAGACCCTCCCGCATCCTGTCACCCTGCTTAGAATGGTCTGCAGTCAGCCAGAGTTTTTATGACATTCCAAGAATTGGTTCAATTATTTGAGGTATTATGTGAACAGGAGAAAATGCTGCAGATCTTTCCATTTCTGCAACATTACCCTAAATGCTTAGTTTGTTATCAGCTAAATCTCCCCATTTACCATTACCTAATGTGCTGTCAAGCCAGGACTCACATTCCATCCCTGCACAGCTTGTTTTTCAACTTAAATGTAGCACTTTACATTTAATCTTTCCTTAGTTTTAGCCCCCCAATGTTTTTAAAAATGATTTTACACCATGATGGCCATCTACTCTTTGATCTATACCTCTCAGATTTCTTCCATCAAAAAACGTGATATGGTTTTATGCGTCTGTTCCAGATGTTGACAAAACTTCTACTAAAACAGGAATCACTGACTTAGGTAACTTCCAATGCACAAGTATTATTTGGTTTTAGATGCAACATATATAAATAAGAGCTATTTAGTGACAAGCACTTAGAATAAAAGGACACCATTATGATATGGATTTCCTCATTCCATATAACTTACAGAAAACTGGATTTTAGAGGTTCGAATAGATGTTCTTATGGGTACAGATGGTACCAGAAACTGTTCTCCACAAATGCATGTTTCCCCCTGCACATCTCACTACCTGTGTATACAGAGCTTCCGTCTGCCTTCCGCAAACAGTCCAGGAATGTAGATGTTACAGAAATAACAGTTGCAATTCACCTGGCAGTTTGATGCTGCATACCAGCACATGACAACACATTGATTTTACTTCTACCTCCATGCAGACATCTATGTAAAGAAATCCATTAGGCAGACAGTTCTCATCTCTATTGACTGACAGAGTGACAATTGAATACTTTTCACCTTCCAAAGTGACTGACAGTTAGACACTTAAACAAGCCTTCAAGTTGCAATAACAGTATGAAACACTTTCAATTATCTGAATCAAACAAATCCATGATCCTACTGGTTGAATGCATTTTTCTGTCTGCTGCTATGCCTGGCTTGGTTTACACTATCATTTGGATAATTTTGTGCCTATTACAAGAATGTTTTTCTTAAAGAGTAAGCTCATTTTATAAGTGATGAGTTATTTTTTTAAATGTCAGAGGTTCCTCTAAACATTTAAAACATGGGTAAGTATATACCCTAACCAAAACCTACTTATTTCTCCTTATGCTTATGAACTTTTCCAAACCTAATGTTGTACTCTAAAAGCATTTTATGTGGTCATCAGCTCTTGCACTGTAACGCCCATTATTACAAGAAGGTCCCACGAATATAAGTGATGCTGTAATGATAACAGATTGATTAAACTACAAAAATCACTTCTAATATTTAGTCTACTCATTTTACATCCCTAGCCTTATGGATCGCCTCACCTCTCTAAAAAGCTGGGGTAAAATTTAACAGGTTAACGCCCTTTTCAGTTAATTACAATCTAAATATGCATCATCATCAACAACAAAAAAACTCATCTTAAGAGAAGCATGCAGCATACAGAAAAGGTCTTGCAAAAATCAATGAATAAATAGGAACCAAAGAACAGTAAGTATAGCTCACAAAACTGCAAAGATTAGATGACCTCATGCTCTGCTGCACCCCAGCTGATCACACTGAAAAACAAACACATGCTCATGATTTAAACACAAACACTGCATACGGCCGTGCGAGCCGGACCAGGATGACTGAGACGTACTATCACTGTGCTGACAGAAACAGAGAGACTCAGGACCGAGCAGAACTACTTCATAAAAATAGGATCATTAATGGGAGGGTTCGCCCTTTTAAATTAAACAGCTACATCAAAAATGGCCGAAGCATTTTAAGAACCAAATTTAGTGTGAGGAGTAAAAGGATCTAAAAATAAAACGTTTTCACACATGTTCCCTAAATATTTGCCTTAGTAACCATGACATACAGTAACTTAGTAGCTGTGAGTATTCAGTAAACTTTTGCTTCTCTAAAATAGTTTATGTTTGTTTTGTTGCAAATGGAGGCAAGGGACAAAGAAACTACAAAGTAATCTCATCTTTTCACATTTACTCCAACTTTTCAAAATAAGCACCAATGGCTGCTTAGCCTAAAAATGTGCTTTTGAGAAATGCAGATAACTTGGAGGTGTGGAAACACTTCACGGGAATGCAAACAGTTATAGTTAATGAGCATAAAAATTACAGTTCTCACTAAAATCCCATTTGGCATTTCGACTGAAATACGAAAACCAAGGAATGGCTTTTTAAAGATGACTAGTTTGTGATCAAATATAAAAAAGAAATAATAACTTTTTAAAATTATTATTACTAAGGGACTTGGTCTTTCTTCTTCAAAAGAAGAAGGTTACTAAGTGTACAGCCTTTGAGAAGTCAATACTATCTGAAGGTGCCAATACAGAATTTACTGTGTGCACAACATAAAATGGCTCTGTGAGGAGACCAGCTTTGCAGGCTACACAGCAAATTGATTTTCTGGAAAGGAATGTTGCCTGTATTTAACCTAACAGTGTAACCCTGTTGTACTACATGGAAAGGGATCATGCATATTGATTTCTTTATTACAATTCTTCTTGTGATCAGTAAACATTCACAAAACACTCTATTCTCAATGAAAATCGTGTGGTAAAAAAATTCACTAAGGAGATGCTGGGTTTTCTGTGTGAATTCTATGCCATCTGCTTTTACCAGATAATAGTATTAATCAGTTTATTTCTTAACTGTGGTGTCTTCTTTCAGCCTCTTAAAATAATGTGCGTTATTGATAAATCTGCATGAGTTACCTGCTCCATCATTATATTAATTATGAGAAAATGAAGTTCTTTAAACAAGTTTTTCTTATTTTAATATTTCAAATTAAAACAGGTGAAGAAAGATTCATTGCCCTTTCAACAGAACTTCTTAAAATCATTTTTCCCAATGTGTCTACAATCCCCTCCAACAACATGGTAGGAGCTACTGCTCACTATTTCTAGAACACACAGGAAAACCTGTGTGCTGGGTTGGTGTGTACCCAGTGACAAACTTAAAGCACAGTAGTGATGGAACATGAATTTTATATTGCTTTCTTTGGAGACAATTAAACTTATAAGTCTGTTAACATGTAGTTTCTAGAATCGATATAAGCAATTAAAAAACTGCAACAAAAATGTTTTGTGAGGCATAATTACTATAAGGTCACTAGATATTATTTGGAGTCAGTTTAGTTTATCACATTACGACATGACAGGACGTGAGGCAAAAATTATAAATTCCTTCCCTAAATCTGTCCTTTTCTGATCTAGATGGATGAAGAATAATTAACTCTTAATTATTCAGATGACTTCAAGGCAGTTTAGGATTCAGTGAAGATTGCAGTCATTTTAACCAAGGAAGGCAGTCTCTCCCATCATTTATCAAATGTGCAACTTGACCAATGATGAATAAAAAAATCTATGTTTACCCACAGCCCTAACTGCTACCTTAGAGGTTGTTAAGCAACAAATTCCCTTTAAACTCTACCATATGCAAATCATCAGACACAATTTGCATTTTAAAGTATTTAACTCTACATATTTATTGGATTTTGAGGCCATGCTGATCATTGATTTATGTGCTTCTGGCAATCATATTTCCATATTTGTATGATTTTGATGACAGTAATAATTCAAATATGCAGAAAGTTGTTCTTTGAACAATATCTTTAATTACGTCCTCAAAGCATCATTGTTTTGCCTGGTGTCCTGACAAAAAGGGTTTGAAATAAGAAATGGCATAATAATCCAAAATGCATAGAAATATATTTGTCATTTTCTGTATACTACCCAAATGCACAGAAGTGACTTTTCACATTAACCAATCCTTAACCTTAAAAAGGCTACAAAGCCCAGCAAACTTGTACCTAAATACTTTTATTAATACTGACACACTTTCACGACAAATTCAATCACACTTCATAACACTTGTGTTCAAAATGCAAAAGCTGCCCCATTTACTTTGCCGCTAACTCAAAAAGTTTTGCTGCTGTGTTTTTTTTTTTTTTGTTGAAGTCATCACAAATTACGTGCTTTCCTATGAAAGCTATCAAAAAATATAATCATTAAAAGATTCACAAATGTTTACTGTATTTGTTTCTCAAACACAACCATCAACCATAGCTCCTATAACCACTGTCGGGACCGTTTTAAGATGGTTTACCATTCAATTATATAAATAAATTTCTGACAACATTCAGACATATACAAATAGAGCCATGAGTTTTAGCTAAGTAAAACTGATTTGAATAATTTCAAAATTAAGTAAAAGACAAACATCTTTTTCTTTATTTCCCGATATTTTTCCAATTTCATAAGTAGACATACAATGTTACATACATTTATTCTGTAATAACTAGCAACCTACATGATACTTAATCAACTCTGCATATGTTAAGCATTTTCAA
The DNA here is from genome assembly GCF_009762305.2 of Zalophus californianus. Taxonomy (NCBI): domain Eukaryota; kingdom Metazoa; phylum Chordata; class Mammalia; order Carnivora; family Otariidae; genus Zalophus; species Zalophus californianus. The sequence goes on along the minus strand of NC_045608.1, from coordinate 89,867,210 downwards.
TGAACAATGGAACAGGTTTATTCTACAAAACACAAAAGAATTAATCCTGAAGGATAAAATGAAAGTCATTAAAATGCAATCTATAAAAAATAAAAATTTATGTATTTATGAAATCAGAAATAAGGCCCAAAATATACCAGCATTAAGTTCTCTAGCTATTTCAAAAATCCATGATCTTTAAATACCCAGAGAAGACAAATTTGGGGAGAAAAATATTAACATGTGCTCAAAATTTCCCCAGATGGATATATAAAAAAAGCAAAAAAACATTATATGAATAATATATTTTAACTACACAATTTAAAGCACATATATACTCAGTGTTTTAAATTCCTACTGAAATTTACATTAATAGCTATTCTTTCGAGAAAACTAAAATATTTCTTTACGGATGTTTAGATCAAATTTATAACTCTCACAATTGAATAAATGTCTACCTGTTTTTATGAGAACACTCCAAGCAAATAACCATGTTAACATAACCCACATCAACCACCCTAAACATATTTCAATTAGGAAGACAAAATTCAGGAATATTCACAAACTCAGATTCATTCTAATTAAAACAAAAGTAGGTTGAAATTGTTTCTAAATAATTATTTTACAGCTATCTTTACACACATCATTTCTAATCATCATATTGACATTTAATACACCACAGTTTTCTTTTACATTATTTCAAACTCCATTCAATATTCACCTAGGTAGTAACACTTTTCTAAGAGTTCTTTACGCATTAAAACTAAACCTTGTCACCCTCTAAGTACATCAATAGCAGTGAGGAAGACACGACAAACTGCTGTTTATACTGCAGTGATGTTCCACCGTGCTGGGAGGTAAGGTTACAGTGCTATTTCCAGTTGCACACACAAAGAAGAGAAGGAAGGGAAAGGAAAGAAGAAAGGAAGGGAGGTGGGGAGGGAGAGCGGGCTAAGAGCTGGGGGAGGAAGGCAGCGGAGGTGGGGGAGAAACTGCAGGGACACTCCTCGACTCCCCCTAGTGGTCTCGCAAGAAACGGCACTGCAGACTTGGCCCAGTGGCGGCCAGTTATTTACAGAATGAGTGCGGTGGTGCAGGAGAGGTGATTCAGACAATGCCGAGACAGGAAGCCAAGAGCCCAGTGTCCTGAAGGTGAACGCTTGAGAGCCAGTCAGCTCTCTCTCGGCTCACCCTGCATCTCCGAGCATACACCGCGGCAAAGACCTTGAGCGAGGAGCGCCCACACACAAATACCTGTGTGCAAGACCAGAGCTAGAGGAGACTACGGTTAAGTAACCAGGTTTATCGCATCAGATCTCATGCTCCTAGCAGTTTTCCTCTTCACTCTTTTTGTTTTTGCTTTTGCCCACAATAATGCAAGTGGACAAAGAGGAAATCACACAGCAGTACATCTGCATTATATGCTACTAAGGTGTTTGTAAGCAGCAAACAGGAGTCAGAAAAATCAGCAGTGGAACAGTGAAATAAACCAGATTTTAAATCGATCGATACTCTTGTATGAATTACATATACTATACAAAATGCTCCTCCTGTTATAATCCTCGTTATAGAATTACGCCATAAAAGGATATATTTTCAGAGGTTACCCTCAATTTTACAGCTTTCACAGGCTTGAACTAGATCAAGAAAAGTCGGCTTTCCACTGTGGATATTAACAACTCAGAAAATACCATGAATAAGCAAACAGGAAGTCTATACAGACACACGCAAAAAAGCTAGTTCAAACACTTGACTAAAATTACTGAATATCAGTAAAATTACGAAAAAACACACGTACAAACTCAACAGTGCGGAAAATAACCTAAAATAGTGCACTCAAAGGAAGTCTATCACTTAAATCACACTTTAGCAATACAGAGTAACAACCATGGCTTTTATTGGTAAGATTTAAATCATTAACTTAATCTAAAAAAGTATGTTAAATACATTAAGTGGTAGGATTTGCAAATCTGTCTCTGATTATATAAATATCAAAACACAAAAATAATGCCCCAGGTAAAGACTCTCCACATTACTCCACAATGTCCGTCTGAGCCACCACTGTTGCCCAATTCCCGGCTTCCCACTCTCTGGTTCATTAGGGTGCTACGGAGACTCATCACTGGCTGCCTCTTGCCCTGTCCCTTAATTGCCCTCCAGGCATTATCCTTGTAATCACTGAAATGTTCTTAGCTTGGCCAGGTGCTCCCGAGGGCATCGGATACATCTCCATGGTTTAGGAATCAAAGTATACAATCAGTATGTCCAGGTTGGAAACACCAGAGGGGACAGGACATATTGTTTGCATTATTAAAATCTGTGTTCCTTGATCCTTCTGTAAACTTACATTGCATGGTCTCAGGGCGGGGTCAAACATCCTTTGTCCTTTGAGATCTTTAACAAATAAGGGATTTCATGTATGTGTCCAAATGTATGCATGTATGTGAACACTAACACACATCCATAATGAATGAACTGTGTAACCCCCACAAAAATTCCTCACATTTTCATAAAGTTTAAGTGTCTCAGAAAAACAGATCAGTTATTCTTACGGAAAGTGAGCTAAGTGAAATTGTATAAGTCCCTTTGATTCACAAAGACTCACCTGAATATTCCAACTATCTCTTAACGAAATGTGTGAATGAAATATTTTTTAATTAGTTACAACTGTGGCCCATTTCTTAATCAGTTTCTGTTATAATGATAAATACATACAGCAGCATCAATAAAAAATACAAAATAATTCATTTGTCTTCAAGGGAGAATGTCAAATTTATACAATAAATTCTAAGTGTGAAAATAAAATTCCCCTAGAACCTTGGCATTATTTTTATAATTTGTATAGCCGAGCAAAATGCTTATTAATAATAGATTAAGCAGTTGTAGCCAGCCATATAAATTGGCAGTTGATTAAAAAAGGATCTGAAATTACAGTCTTACAGTACCATATAAAAGCAACGTTTTCACTTGTAAAATAAAACAGAAAGCTAAACCTTGAACTGCTTGGTTCAACCAATACCTGCAGGACATAAAATCACATCGATACTATATATGTGCGTGCGTGCGCACATACACACACACCTCAAATAAAGAAAAACAAATATTCAGTGAAAGAAGACAAGACAAATTGCACAGTAGTCCTGAGGAGGGAGGGAAAAGTCTAGTCCTTTTCACATTTTTTGTTGCATTCAAAACCCCCACATACACAGTAAATTCAGGCTCATTTACTCAGATAGCACACGGTTATATTTATGGATGAGGTGAGAAGTCAATAGTGATACTTACCATCTCAGTGCTATGCTTACAAGCTATTTCTATAGCCTAGCACACAGACAAATGTCCAATTGCAATGCAGACTTTAAGTACTTTATAAGCTGATATTTTTCCAAATAATGAACTTGTATTTATTTTATTTTAGCCTGATTAAATTATGTTTAAAATATTTAGGTGCAGATCCAGATTAATGAAAAACAGATTTTTTTAAAAAACGCATATGTATATATGTGTATTACATTTGAAATAATACTTTACAAAAGCCAGTGAACTTCGACAACACGAGTAATAAATGATTCAGTGCTTCAATTTAAAAGCTAAAATAAATTTAGAAATAAAATGACTGAATTTAGGGAAGCAATAACTTATGGAATGTGTAAGGATTCTTATAATAGTATAATTTTTTACGTAATTCAATAATTACTAGGATTCCTCACATAACATAGAATTTTAAAAGGTAAATATTCTGTGATGAAACAAAGTAAATAATAGCATTACTACACATTGATCAAAGAGGAAACAGGTGAAAATAGCACTTCTCAGTCATTTTAAGAAGATGCTCTTTTAAAAGTAACGATGCTAGATGACTAGGCGCATGAACTAAGAAAAATGTGCAGGGCAGCTCATTTATAGTGATCCAGCCTTCATCTTCTGATTTAGTTACTGTAAAAAATCTATTACAAGTTCAATTTGGTAGTGAACTGTAGCCATCTACTGGAAATGAACAGTTAAAGCAAATGCTTAATATCACGTTTCTCTCTAAGAAACCCGTATTCTTTGTGCTTAATTTAGTGGACCAGAAAAATGAACAATCCTAGATACAGTAGGATAAAATTTAATTTATTATAGCAGCCTCACAATCTCAAACCTGTAAAGATATATGGTTTAGTAGTTAAAGATGTTATTTTTAATGTAATCTCCTATTTTCTAGATAAATAACTTTCCATCACTAATTATAAGCTAGACATGTAATCACAGTTTTTGTACTATATTTTACTCAGCTTAGCATTGAAAGAATTTTCATAAAAATGAAAACAAAAATTGAAAAAAAAATAGTCTGGCCAAAACATGGTCTTAATTTTTCTGCTAGAGAGACCATTTAAAATAATAAATAAATAAGTATCAGAGTTCCTCCCACATTTACTACATTATCAGACTAGCGGGAAGACTTAGGGCACCTCACCTATAGGTAAATGATGTCATTCTTGATGGGCAAGAAATTAAAACTGTATCCTGTATTTTATATTTCCTCAATATTCCTCAATACCAATGATCTAATGGTATGTCTACTACAAATTTCATTTTTAAAATATAAATGCTCAGTATCACAACTACTCCTTGAATTATCAAGACCTAACATAATCACTGCAATGCAATGATTTAATTTCAGTTATTGCTAATGATACTTAAGAGTCAGAAACCGAGCACTGGTTAAAATTATTTCAACAAATATAAATTTCACCAAATAAAAAGAATCTAATGAATAATGTACTAATACATTCATGATAAAACACAGACCAACAATGTAAATTCAAATCTTTTCAAAAACAGAAAGAAGCTAAAATAGTTGTTTTATTTCTTTCAAACAACATATGC